>NC_069374.1:6009000-6313600 GCF_021730395.1 Mercenaria mercenaria
TGTTTATACTGATACAGAGGTGTAAACGTGTACTTTTCACTGATATATGAACAAATATCAAACTAAATTTGAATTCATTTTCAAGATATGACAGGATAAAGACGTTATTTTGCGTTTGTCAAATCTTTTCGTAAATTATAGACATGTATCTTTTGTGACTTTTTAGAATTGGATTCAGGCCATATGATATTATACCATCACTTAATTTTGTTGACAGATACAAACGTAATTTTCCATTGTGTTTACCTTTCCAAATATGTGAGGACCTTCCAAAATGTAGTGATAGTGATTATGAAAAATACTGACAGAGATAACGAGTGTGCTAGAGGTTTAGTTAAGTGATTATTTCTTTTCCTACCAAATGCTTTTCTTTTTATCCTAATAATCAAAATTTATTAAAATGAATGCTATTAGTGGTGTCTAAGAAATGAAACATAATAGTACCTGCTTCCAGTTTTTCGATATCTACTGAAAGTAAAACACAGTCTATTAATTTTGTTAATAGTCATTTTTCTTAACTAGGTGTTCATAATTTCTTTCATTTCTTTATTTTTTTCTTAAAATAACCTACATTTGTAATTGTATGTAAAGTAAAACAATCTAAAATTCGTGTTGTTATTATTTTATGCTGTGTGTTATTTTTATGGCAGAGAAATTTACAAAAGTTCCCTTCTTAATACTGCAGAAATATTATGTTATTGTAAAACACATAATATATATATGTGTATATATATTGAACTAACTAACAAAACATTTCATAACAAAAGACATGCGTCGTCTTGTAATTTTTCCTTGCCGAAACCAAACGCCAACCGGTTAGCTCAGTCTGCGTCAGTTGGTATAGTGCTCGCCCAGTAAGCGAGGGGTCCCTGGTTCGATTGCACAACTTTCTCACCCAGTGAAAGTTTGCTGCCAACATTGGACCGTTACATCATTGGTCGGTCAGTCTTACCACGCTTAGTAAACTGGGTCCTCCGTGGCCGAGTGAGTAAGGTCGCCGACTTAGAATCACTGGCCCGTTACAGCCGTGGGTTCGAAACAGTGTTTCGGATGTAGAATTCTTTCATCTGAGGAAGCCATCCAGCTGGTTTACGGAAGGCTGGTTGTTCCACCTAGATGTCTACCCTTACCTGGACATACACTGAGGGTCTTCCTCACAGACACCTGCAATGCGGATATCAGAGTGTAGATTTATGAAGAGGAAATTTCACTAGAAGGGGGATAAAACATCACCTTGCACAATTCTTTAGAATCTTAAATGCAGCTTTTTCATCGAAAGACCAATATCTAAAAATCTTGTTATTTGTTGTTTTTTAAAAATTGGTCAATCGAATTATTGCCAAAACAATATTTTTGCACATTTGTAAGTTCCTACATTACTTTGGAGATTATTGGCTCTTCACAGAGAGAAAAAATGCCACCAGAATAGTATATTTTTCCAATTTACATTTTTTTTGTCTGGGAAATATTTGTTAAAATAGTGCTGACACTTTTGTAATTGTTTCTATTTTTGATGAGTTATATACTTCTGAAAATTGTACTTCAGAAAATCGATGACGGAAAGTATGTCGCAGTACAAACTCTTTCACATTAGACAATAGTATGCATAAGGCAGCTAGTTAGCTTAGTTGGTAGAGTACTCACCCTGTAATCAAGTGACCCTGGATTCAAGCGCGGGACTGAGTATACACGTTTCTCAACCTCTGACATATGGTAAGATCTGCGGATAAAAAGGCAAGATACTGAGTTGAAATGTCGAATTAGTAACTTGAAATTTCTGAACTAGAAAATTGAGATTTCGACTTACCTAACTAGAAATGCTTTTCCGTAAATACTGTTCAAACAATACATGAAAAACGAAAAATATCGGGTTTGGGATGAAACGTTGAACAGCTAAAAGCCCACTTACTAATAAGTATGAAAGCAAAATGATGATATATAGATATCGGGAGATCACTCTTAACATTTTTAATAAGAATATATATCATATGATGTAAAACTTCAAAAGAAACATTCGTCCCCTTACACAGTGACTAATCAGATAACATTCTATTAATTGTAATAAATTATAACTTAATGGCAATGTATCTCTACACCACTTTAAGATGACTATAGTGGGACAAATATACAGGGCCAAGGCAAATAATTCTATGCTTGTAAGTCACAATCTATAGGGATAACAAAATATCAAAACAAGTTATTTAGTGGTAACGTTATTTCTGCGTCACAAGCTTAGGTACATTATGTCCATTAAAGAAAGAAGATAGTTTTGCAATATAAAGTATAAGCTTTTTATAATGTTTCACAAATTCATGACATTTTTATTGAAAATTAAAACCATTTTCGTTTTTTAAAGAACCTCACATTTCCCCACATCCTTGTTCTTTTTAAAAGCTTTGTTTACAGTATGTTTATTTTTTCTTTGCATGAGACATTTCATTTGAAACTTGTCTAGTCAGCGTATCATTCAAACTATACTCAAGTAATTTAAAAACGCAACACCAATAAATTTGATCCTCTCAGAAGATATTCTTACTATTTTCATATTAATAATACTATTTGAGCTGCGGTGGCCTAATGGATAAGGCATCTGCCTCAATCGGGAGGTCGAAGATTCGAGCCCTGTCAGAGGCGGGTCTTGTTACTGAAGAGAGACGGGTTGGTGAACCGCCACCTAGTTAAATGAAAGTTACAGATTGCCTACCTGCCGCCTGGTGCATGGCATTAAAAATGGAATCGGGAAGTAATGCTGTTCAATGTATGTAGGTGTCTCATAAGCCAAATTGGCTGGCCCTTTCAGTAGAGGTGACACTATAATAAACAAACTCTTTACTTACTTAACTTGTTATCGTATGTGCAATAAATAAGGGTATCAGTTATGTAGCTTTTCAATGCTATTAATTACAGACCTATAAATACAAAGGTTCTGCAAAAGCCAATTTTTCTTAGAGAACTGGCTAAGCTACTTTGTCTTTGTATGAGACATTTAATTTTCTTCAGTGTATCATTATAAATTATGAGAATACACCAATGCATTTTATTGTTGAATGAGTATTTTTATTTCTGCACGTTGCGCACTTGAACGATAAATCGTATTGACACAAACTAGCCAATTTGTGATGTAGCATACTACACTAGTCATATATCAATCTTTAAGTTTTAAATAAATATATATACATTCACTTGTTTTATTGTGTGCGTTTTTATTTGCAATGTCTGTCTACATGAAAAAAAGATTGAATGTCGTGTTTAGATGTTATTGCAGTGTTTGAGGTTTAATTGTGAGGGAGAAACCTAAGATGAAACTGCGAACATAATTTCAGACATGGGTTTAACCACGCACCATCTGAAAATGCCAGCTTGTTGGTGTCATCACATGAGAGAATTCGTCCTTGACCCCTAATAAAACTTAAATATAAAACTGGTGAGTGAGAGGTAGATTAAACTTCTTGCGAGAATTCCATGCAACAAAGGACTGGACACTACTAATGATTTAAGAGTGTCTTTAAACTTAATACAATACTGCTGTGTTTTACTCTTTCTTACATGTACCGTAAAACGTGTCGGTATGCGAAACTACGTAAAAACGATGTTAGTTGTGGGCAGATGAGCGTTTTAAATCATAGTAAAACATGTAATGTTTTGGCGGGAACATATGTAAACTGACTACAACATTACAATCATGTTGTTGTTACATATTTTGACGTCACGGACAACAAGGAAGTAATCTAGACATATGAATAAAAAATTCAGTATTTTGGTCATTTTGGAACTCCCTAGTCTAGGAACTCCCTTAAGTTCCTGAATAATTGCAAAGTACAATTCTGGAAATCATCCTTTATCATTATCAGTCACATTGTGGTATTGTAGTAGACTAATATTCCAAAACTGTAAATACTGTGACGAGGGGCTGATTGTGACAGGTATCTATTAATGGAAACTTCTTTTGTAAGAAACAAATCCATAATTGAGATGCCAACTGTCTGCATCTACTATACCTCAATTTCTCCTTGCAAGGTATATTACCGATACCCTACGTGAATACCAATCGTTTAGAAGGACTAACGTCCATGTGAAATAATGATTTAAAAAAGAAATCATGAGCATAAAGTTTTATGACTCTACATGAATACGTGAAATACTTTTCGAATATATGCGACACAAACATTATATGCTCTTTGTGCAATTTTTTTATTAAATCAACGGCCATAACTCTGGTCCTACCGATGGAAACTCCAAACGACAAGAGGTGTACAATTTCACAAGCTGAATAATATTTCTTTCATGTTTTATGACCCCAGGTAAAATACACTTTAAGACACATAAGACACAAACTTTCATGCCCTTCAATGCATATGTTTGAGTAAGTCAAGGGCCATTACTCTGGTCTAGCTGAGTGAAATCTCAACTGAAACACCATGGCCAAGCTTCAATGACTCTAGGTCAAATATTTTTGTAGATATCAACGACGCAAATTCGGACTGACAGACAGACGTACAGACAAGGGCAAATGTAAACTCCCCCCCCCCCCTCCTTATTTTGAATTATAAATTTAAGTGTGAGACGGGGGCGGGGGCACAAAAATGTATTGTTGCAGGTATTAACAATGACTTTTCGAAACCATTCTGTATACAATGAAATTTAATCATGAATGTGATTTGTATTTTCTTCTCATTATATGACAAATATTCTAATTCAATGAAGGTATAAGAACAAAACTTGAAAATGTTGAATACAGTTTTGAAGAAACTTTCATACACGAAATTTCTTTGAATTTCTTTGAATATGCATATACTTTAGTGGAACCGTCACGTGATATTGCTTTCTGTATTATGCTTTTTACGCAGGAAATGTCGCACATTACAACGCTTTGTATGTCTTGTAAAACTTGAAAGTATACTATGTCAGATTTACATAGCGCCCTTTTCATGATAAACGCTTTCAAAGGCACTTTACATAAACGCAAAGAGCCAGGTTTATTCCCTACTAGTACATCTCAGAGCGATCTGACCAGAGGGACAGAGCAAGAGAAAGCCCCCTCCCCACGAACAGATAGAGAAAAATTTGTCCGACTAACGTAACCTAGTTTACGAATAGACAATCCGGTTCTAGCTCCGGTGTGAAGACGTCCTTCAGTACTGGCATCTTAGTTAGGTGGGAGACTGTTAATAGAATCTCAGAAACCTTCAGTGCTGGGCTGAGATTCGAACCGGCCACCCGTTAAATTATTAGTAACAATTAAAGGGGTGCAACTACATGTACATAAATACTTAAAGTAATCACTTGTTAGTTCCCCTGATAAACTTAGTCGACTGACATCACAGAGATTATTACATGTTGCTTTTGTCGCTATATGCACACATTCCCCGAAAGATCACAGTTAATATAAATCGGCTTAGTCACACGAAATTTACGTAAAGGAAAAAGATAAATAGGTTAATACGTCATTGGATTTTGCATGTAATAGGATGTAGCATACTAGATTTTCTTCTCTTCATTTAAACCCTATAAAAGAAGTGGGAGGAGCCTAATTTCGAAGGAGAGTGTTTGCAATAATGCTGTTCATAAAGAAAATCTTGCGGTTGTAGGGACACGTTTTCTCTTTACAAACATGTATTTCTTTGAAAAAAAATTGAAATAACGTTTGACCCAAGTCATGTGGTAAAAACATCTACTTGAGGTTTAACGTCATACCGGCACAATTATAATAGTAATTCATACAATAGTTTTTACACCCATACCAAGGTTTATTGTCTTGACAAGGAAGTTTTTAAATCGGGCCTAGATGTTGAGGAATGTTAGTATAGTGCCATCCAGGAAGATACACCTAAACGAGATAAACAAAGTTTTGAATATTTTTTTTGCATATTTCATAGGGATATATTATGAGTCAAATATATCTTTGAACAACAGGTGCAATATAATCACGAGTAGGGCAGCTATGAGAAATAATGTTCTTCCACGCGAACGAGAAGAAGAAAAAGATAATGTTCTTCCTGATGTTGACAACAGAAATGTAAAACATAGCATATTCTTACTAGTTTTTGCTTTTCTTACGAATCCTCTAAATTGATTTCTAACACTTTTATTTTTGATATAACATTCTTTGTCTATTTACATGTACTTACGAAATAATATTTCATACTTACACAATATTTCTTAATAACAAAATAATATATATTTTTAGCTCCACTTTTCGGAGAATAGGGCGGCTATTCTACTCGCCCCGGCGTCGGCGTTAGCGTCGACGTCGGCGTCGGCGCGAGCTTTCTTGGTTTAAGTTTTTCAGCAACCTTTGTTTTTCTGTCATATCTTTGTTATTATTGCTTATATCTTACTGTAAGTACACATAAACATTGTCCAGCATACAAACAAAGTATGTGCAGGGGCTGGGACCATTATACCAAAGGTCAAGGTCACCAAGGTGTTATACTTAGGTTATTTTTAAGGCTAAAGTTTTTCGGCAACCTTTGTTTTTCTGTCATATCTTTGTTACTATTGCTTATATCTTACTGTAAGTTCACATAAACATTGTCCAGCATACAAAAAAAGTATGTGCAGGGGCTCGGTCCATTATACTCAAAAGATAATAGGTAAGTGTAGATTTCTCGGAAGCACAGAGCACCAAAAACACAGCCCCAGAGCCATGCATTTACATAGTAGGCCCACAACAAAAAGAAGCTGTAACGGAAAAATATTTCAGACGGGTTGTTTCAAACATCCAACCAGTACATATCAATATAAGCTAAATATTGATAAAGGGGAAGGAAATGGCAAGGGGCGAAACGGGGCCGGGGGTTGGGGAGGAACCCGAAGGGGAAAGCCGAACAAGGACGAACACACAAGGGAACGCCATGCTCCTCAAAAACAGCCGCACCACAACGCAAACCACAACAGCGCAGACACCCATGCGCCAAAGACAAACACACAACGACGACCAACCGAACAACACAGAAAAATGAACAAGCAACACACAAGAAAACAGCAGGGCACCGTTATAGATTCACAAGCTTACAAACGCACCAACACAAGTAGGAAAAACAACCAAGTACAGTTACGGAATTCGGCTGCCAAAACAAAGAGGAGTCACGAAAACTTACTAAAGTTAAAGGGGAGGGGATGCAAAAAGTAGCGTAAATGCAAGGGAAAGGAGAGGGCAAAAGGGGACAGTGGGGCGGAGGAAAAACGCCTACAATAAACAAGAAAACAGACACAACACACAATACAAGACAGACAAAACAACCTGTTGAAAATAGGGGCACCGCCTTGGAACGGTCAGAAACCTAAATAAAGGAAACTGGGGGTTTAAACGCGTTAAGGGCATGCCAACCTCGCACTTACCCTATTTTTAACAAGTTAAACAACACAATGTAAATAAAATCCTTGCTGAGAAAGGCTCTAACGTTAGTGCAAAAGTAACAGATAAATAAAGAAAAACATAAAATTAAGGTAATTTTAAGGTACAATTACACCAGTGTACTCAACAACTTGTCTGAAGTCAGAGCAACAAGAGCCTAACTTTTAAGGGCACGACTAAGAAAACTGTAAGACAAAAATCAACTCCCTCCGTCAAGGTAAAGGTCACAAAGGGGGCGGGGGTCCCAGTTAGGTGTCTGCGCAAAATGTTTTTTGATTTTATTTATACTTTGTGGTAATATACCTACATGTATTAAGTTTCATTAACAAGTGTTACTGTTACCTGTTTTGACTTACGTTTATAGATATTCACATTTAAAGTGGGTGGGGTAATCTGACATGTGACCAGCTAGGAACACAATTTCTGTTATTTTTTAAAAAATGGTTCTAACTTTTTACCTGAAACTTTCATGATAAAAAAGCAATGCAATGGGCATTCACACAACATGTTGCATTTTAAATTATACTGAATACTTTTTTCAGCACAGAGCCACAAAATGGTCTAATCAATTTTACTGATTTTCAATGGACGAACTTCACTCAAAAGCTAAAACATTTTTCATTAGTTGAGATATTAAGGTGTTATTTTTAGCAGATATTGTAAACTAAATAAACATAAAAATGACAGTATATCAGTTTACTCTGATTAATATTGGAAGAATGGTACACTCTCAAACTGGGTAAAAGTGGGTGGGGTAAATAAATATTCAAAGCAACACTACAAAATTTGTGCAGTTGTTACGAAACGGCCTCAAGATTGTCTATTACTATCTTAATTGTGCCCCCATGAGTGGTGGGAGCATATAGATTTGCTCTTGTCCGTGCGTCCGTCCGTCCATCCGTCCGTACGTCCGTCTGAAGTTCGTGACGCGCCTAGCTCTAAAAGTATTTGAAATAAATTGATGAAACCTTGCAAGAGTCTTTATCATGATATGGACTTGCGCACCTTCTATTTTTCGTCTGGCTCCGCCCCCTTAATTTTAGAGTTACTGCCCCTGAAATAGTAAAAAATGCACATTTTCACCTTGTGACAGGCCTAGCTCAAAAGTATTTGATATAAATTGATGAAATCTTGCACGAGTCTTTATAATGATATGAACTTGCACACCTTCAATTTTTCGTCTGGCTACGCCCCCTATTTCTAGAGTTATGGCCCCTGAAATAGTAAAAAATGCACATTTTCACCTTGTGACACGCCTAGCTCAAAAAGTACTTGATATAGATTAATGAAACCTTGCATTAGTCTTAATCATGATATGAACTTGCGCATCTCCTATTTTTAATCTGGGTCCGCGCCCTATTTCTAGAGTTATGTCCCCTGAAATAGTCAAAAATGCACATTTTCACCTTGTGACACGCCTAGCTCAAAAAGTATTTGATATAAATTGATGAGTGTTTATCATGATATGAACTTGCGCACCTACTACTTTTTATCTGGGTCTGCCCCCTATTTCCAGAGTTATGGCCCCTGAAATAGTAAAAAAATGCACATATTTACATAATTATGTGCCTTACTCAGAAGTATTCTTGGTGCCTTACTCAGAAGTATTTAAATGTAAATTCATGAAACCTTGCTTGAGTCTTTATCATAATGTGACCTTTGCACACATGGCATTCTTCTTGAGAATTTTAGCATTCATTACAGAGTTATGGCCCTTGAAATAGCCAAAATAGTGGATTTTTTGTTTGTGATGCTCATAGCTCAAAAAGTATATGGTATAGAATAATGAATACTTTTCATATTTTTTTTAAGGCTATACCCCATTAAGACTGCAAACATTTGAATTATTTCCCCTTATTTGTGACAAATGTACCAGTCGGGGGGAGGGCACACCATGTGTCCTACAGACACATTCTAGTTTTAGTAAATACAGACTGGGTTGATAAATTTTAACAAAATTTTTTTCTCTTTAATAAGACTTTATACATGTGTGCCATGGAAAAATCAATGCAGAAAATTTAATGTTAATTTGAACAATAGCTTTCCTTAAAATATACTGCCTCAGGCAAAACCTTTTGTTAAATACTTTGAGCTTTCAGGGTTAATTTGGTTTGTCTACATGTCATGATCAAGGTCCATGCTTTTTCCATGATAAACATGTATACAGTGGGAATTTTTTTGTTAAAATTTATCAATCAATGCTGTATTTGATAAAATTAAGATAGTAATAGACAATCTGAGGCCATTTCTTAACAACTGCACAATTTTTGTAGTGTTGCTTCGAATATGTATTTACCCCACCCACTTTTTCCCAGTTTGAGAGTATACCACTCTTTCAATATTAATCAGAGTGTACTGATATACTGTCATTTTAATGTTTATTTAGTTTACAATATCTGCTGAAAATAACACCTTAATATCTCAACTAATGAAAAATGTTTTAGCTTTTTGGTAAAGTTCGTCCATTGAAGATCAGTAAATTTGATTAGACCACTTTGTGGCTCTGTGATGAAAAAAGTATTCAGTACAATTTAAAATGCAACATGTTGTGTGAATGGCCATTGTTTAGTTATTTTATCATGAAAGTTTCAGGTAAAAAGTTTGAACCATTTAAAAAGAAATAATATAAATTGTGTTCCTGGCTGGTCACATGTCAGATTACCCCACCCACTTTAAATGTGAATATCTATAAAAGTAAGTCATAACTGGTAACAGTAACACTTGTTAATGAAACTTAATGCATGTAGGTATATTATCACAAAGTATAAATAAAATAAAAAAACATTTTGCGCAGACACCTAACTGGGACCCCCCTTTGTTATACTTAGAATTATTTTCATGTTATTTTTTTTGAAAGCTTTGTTTATAGACATATCTTTGGTTCTTAAAAAGATAATGACTTGAAATTGAAAACATTTCTTTATAATGTGTGTTACAATCCCGATAACTCTAATTGTATTTTTGACAGAACTATGCCCCTTTCATACATAAAATGTTTTGGCAATCTTCGTTTTTCTCGATGTTACTTTAGTACATTCTAGCATAAAACTGCTGTTATTGTCATTTTTCAGGGGTGTTTTGACAGGAGAGAAAACGTGTGTTAACAGAGAGATTCTCGCGCTCACGTGCTGTAATAACACCTTTTTATATACAAAAATGTATGCGCGTCCCGTGGCAAAACGGATAATTCAAAAGGAAATGACGTCCACGTGAAAAAACAACGTAGATTTCACCGCGCATTTCATGGAAATTTTAGGACGTTGAGGGACAACATATTCATTTACCTGTTTTTTTTACGCGTTTATGCTAAAATAGCGTTAGCGCATGTTCTTTTCGTGTTGTAACATTTTCAGAATCCCTCGGAAATCGTTGGTACCCTCGCCCTAACGGGCTTGGGTACCAACCATTACCTCGGGATTCTGCAGATGTTATAACACGAAAAAACATGCGTTATCTCTACAATATAAGATAAAGACTTGAAACATGAAATGTATCTTTATCATCATCATCTGCATAAGTGGTAACAATCTCAATAACTCTGATTTGTATTTTTGACCAAATTATGCCCCTTTTATACATAAATTTTTTGACAATCTTCGTTTTTTGGACATACCTTTGATACTATATAAGGTTATGACTTAAAACTCAGAATATATCTTTACTATCATCATCTGCATGTGTGATAACAATCCCAATAATTCTAATTTGTGTTCTTGACAGAAGTATGCCACTTTGTGTATCTTCCTTTTAAAGTAGAGGTCTCTTATTGAGACCTATATTCATTTTACTGTCAAATCGCCGAATAGTGGAGCGCGCTGTCTTACGGACAGCTCTTGTTATTTTAGAGATTACATTTTTTTTCATTTTATAAATACGAAATAATATTTCATAAAAACGAAACATATTTCGTATTTGATATTTCGGAAAAACGCTATAATAGCGTTTATATTTTGGTATTTACGGTATTACATATATTTCCTGACGATATATATGGTATTAAATGATTATATGGACAATATGACAATAGGGGAGGTGTACATTTTAAGGGGTAGAGGAACATTAATACTAGAGTATATGGTAATACATGTATAGTTAAACAATATATATATTGAGATATGCAGTAGTACATGCATATACATGTATTGACAATACATCAAAAACTACTTTTTCATTACACTTATTTCCAAATAAGGGGTGTGGTGCGTTTCCGCGGAATGCGGAGCGTTTATACCAGAGTATACGGAGGTACATGTATATCCTGAAAATATGACGTGACAATATGCCCAAATTAACTGAACGTAGTTATTTTTTACGTTACTTTGAACCATATCCGTTAACAACTCGGTCAAGGCTTACGTCAGTACTGGGCACTATACAGCATTCTATAAAATCTTAAATGGACATGACGCCTATACAGGGCATGGTGCATTCACGCTCTAACCATATGCCATTGTTTACCCCATAGTGATACTTTTTTGAAAGTGTGGACCACATCCGCTTTCAACCGCAGGAGGAGTTGTCCGTACAGTGCTTACATTAGCATTGCGCAACATGCTGTACAGCATTCCGTAAAATTTCAACTAGGACTAACCAGGCAAAATGACAATATGATGGTCACTGGAATACATTCCTGTAAGTTTAGGCGAAATTCCTGTATATACTCGTATATATATCTAACATATTATACAGCATTCTGTAAAATTTTAAAGGACCGTTTATGTTATAAACTGTTCATTTATGTCATTGTAATATGCAAGTTTATTTCGGTACATTTCTGTTAGTCTGAGTCAAATCCCATGGAAACTGTAGGAGGTGATAGATAGGCAAAGATTTCGGGATATAAAGGCAAGGCGGCAATTATGTACCCCCTACACAAGCATTTAAATCAGGAATGTTTGGACCTGCAATAATTCCAAAAAAACTTGTGTTCTCTTTGATCCTTGGCAGATATCTCAAAATAATTCGAACAAGCTTAACATTTCATTTTATAGAAAGTAGGTATACGTGCACCTGCTAGAACTTGAAGTTAAATCATTTCAGTTTCTTCTGTAGCAAGAATGACATTATAACTTTGATCTTCAGATTGATTCCATGGGTGAACTAGCAAAAACAAAGGTCCTGACTTTCCTCAAATAGGATTCACTAAAGTTGCAACCTGTAGGAACAATTTTCATTAATGCTATGTATAAAGGGAGAGGTGGACAACAGCATTTCAACAAACTTTTTAACGAATTATTGTCCATTGCTTAAATTATTATGTAGTAAACTTGCTGTGTGACGTTTCTTTTATTCTGTCTCTTTTCCGATAATATCTCTTTATCATGTTATAATATTTGTCCGGAATATTAGTATATATCTTCGTTTTTTGTTGCTTGGACCAGAGTCACCTCGACACAATTAAAGCGAGC
Source organism: Mercenaria mercenaria (assembly GCF_021730395.1). Lineage (NCBI taxonomy): Eukaryota > Metazoa > Mollusca > Bivalvia > Venerida > Veneridae > Mercenaria > Mercenaria mercenaria. The sequence goes on from NC_069374.1 coordinate 6,021,766, forward strand.
TTTGCTTTGATGGGGAAGAAAGTCAAAAGGAACCCCTCCGGGCATTGTTTCATGCAAAGGCTGACACTTGGGTCACCATCGACCTTCCGTAAGTCAAATATGGAGACTGAAATTACGATACAACAACAATAGCAACGAGGTTTCCTTGACAACATGTTGAATTTAAATACTTCTATGTTTCAATGGAGGAGGATACAATTATTTGCCAATTACATTTTCTTTCTGACTTCGTTTAGTATAAAAACATTTTTTAAAAACATCTTGTTTGTTTAGAAATAATATCATTATGAAATAATAACAAATTAATTGTAAACTAACCACTCAAAAATTGTGTTAAGAGAATGATTTCTACAAATTTAACTTTTAGCATAATTATGGGCCGTTTCATGACAACACATGTGTTAACTAGTGACAAAATAGATCAAAATAGAGATAACACAATATTCGTGAAGACCATTCTTTAACATAAATTATCAAATCTGAAAATTAAAAAAAATGATCCTCACTATTTCAATACTTACAATGCTTTTAATTAAGTCACAAAAGAAGTTTAGAGACATGACGTTTAGAACATCGGGAAAACATCTTCGTGCATGGCGTGCATACGAATTAAGTGTACACCTTACAACGAGTGTATACCGGTTATAACAAAAAATCAAAATTTCAACTACTTTAGCAGACGAATCCATACATTAATACATGGCAACTGTATTTTTTTTCAGCAATAACCCTGAAGTGTATGTTTACCTTCAGTGTTTAAAATTGTCAAGGACTTTATTAGTTTTAAATTTAAATGTGTTTTCCATTGCATAACGTCTGCAAGTTACATAAAGTTTAAAATTCACCAAAGTGTAACATTATTTTAGTGAAGATAAGACTTAGACTATCCATGTTTTGAGGATATTCTTGTTGTGGGTAGGTGTTTGATATATTTCACACATTTTAAAACGAGTACAGCCGTTGATTTCCGCGCATCAAGGTGGTTTTGAAAGTCAACGAAAGTCATAATCATTCTATGAGGAATCTAGTATTATCTATATAGAATGCCAAGGTAAATATAGTTGCTCTGAAAATCAAAATGACATTTACAAATAACTATTTCGCATTTGTCTATGGTTTACTATAAGTAGAGGTCGGCAATACTATTCGGGGTCATTCTTATTAAATTCAATAGCTGTAATAGGGTTTGTTTTTAATTTTAATTTTCGAAATAGGATATTAGGGTTAGGCGGACGGTTTCGAAATTTTTCCGATATCCAAGAAATAAATGCAAAGTGGAGAAAAGTGACTAGATTAAAACATAATAAACAGAAAAAAAAAACAATTATCAATTTAAACATAAAGACAATAGATTTAAATTAAATAGAAAAGTAAATCAGTAACGGCAAAACAAAATGTCTATTTGATTTGGAAAAGTGTAGTTCTCTATTATTAACCGATTTTTATAGGTGGGCCGGTGATCTAGTGGTAACACGTTTGACTGTTCGAATCCCGGTCCAGGAATTGGAAATTTCTGAGATGCTCTTGAGTGTCTACCACTTAACTAGTGGCCTGTACCGGTTCTTCCCAGGAAAGACGGTTTCGCGTGTATCGATGCTATACATTGGGAACGTTAAAGAACTAGACTGTCTATTCGCAAAGAGCTAGGTAAAGTTAGCCGGACACGTCTGTATCTAAAACGATCTCTCTGTCTGTTCTGGGGGCTTTATCACACTCTGTCCCTCTGGTCAGATCGTTCTGTGTCTGTACTTGTAGAGAATGAATTTTGCGCCCTTTGTGGCTGTGTTTGCTATATGTAAAGCGCTTTTGAACGTGTTTATCATGAAAAGGGCGCTATATAAATCTTGTATAATAATAATGATAATAATAATAATAATAATAATAATTTTAACGAAAACAATAAAATCGGCTAAATTTTGTGAATGTAAAATAAACGCGCTGTAAAGTGTTGAGTGAAATTGCCGTATCATTTTTGCTTAAATAATAAATGCTCGAGGCAAGTGCGTGTATATACTGTCAGGAATCGTTGTTAATTCTGAATCGTATGTTGGAACAACTTTGGTACAACTGTTTTGGCTTTTTAATATACTTCATTAATAGTTTGAAATAAATTGCACACAATTGTTATTTGCGATAACTTCTTCTTTTTTGGCGGGGCGGGGGGAAGTGGGGTGGGGGGGGGGGGGGGTTAACATTGCATCTCATATGGCGACTTTTCCGGCTTTAATGGTGGAGGAAGATCCCAGCGACCTTCCGTAAGCCAGCTGGATGGCTTCCTCACATGAAGAAATCCACAACCCGACTGAGGCTCGAACCCATATCGATGAGGGGCAATTGATTTAAAGTCAGCAACCTTAACCACACACGCAATACTAGCATTGTAGCTAGTACAAAAACTTGTTTTCGATGAAGTTAAAGAAAAGGAATATCCAATTGTACGTCTTTGTTAGAATATACCAAGTTGTAAATATATGACAAAAAAATGTGCATTTTTATTCTATAATATCTACTTTATGACATTAACTTCTATAAGTTATCTCAAAAGAATCGCAGGTTTTATATCCCTTTAATGTTCATAATTTAACTATAAAGGAGAAGGTTCACTTTTGTCTCAAAATGGCCTAAAAACTGAAAGTTTTTAAATGGGGTAAAAAGCATGTTTTCTTTCATCAGGAAGTAGTCTTTTATCAAATTGCACAATATAGTTTACAATATATTCATTATAGAAGAATATATTTGACATAACTGAAAATACATTTACCATTATGGGTATGGGAAACCTTCGGTTTATAACAGAATTTTTAAACAAATCTGAAATTTTCACTACGAGCACAGCTGTCGACCACAATAAAAAATGACCATAAATTCTGTGAAAGAAGCTGGACCTATGCTCAAAATATTTTTGTGGTCCTTGAGTGTGCTCACTACTAAAATATTCCTATGTGCCCTAAATATGGCGAAAATTGCCCATTTTCTTGAAAAATATACTGCGATTTCATCATTATTCAGTGATATGTGCTGAACAAAATTATAAATCTGTTTATAAAAACTAAATTCCTAACTGTAGTTAAACATTCTGGTAGCAAATAATATATAGATTTTCAAATTTTAGCCAATTTGAAAATTTTCAAAATTGCATAGGCCATATAAGGCTTAAGTTAACTTTGTTTTCATACGCTCGGAGCATTTTAACAGCTAACATAAAAAAGTGTATGCAATTGTTTTGGTTCAATAAGTAAAAGATATACTATATCTTTAAAATCAAATTCATTTATAAATCCAAGAAAACAGTGAATCGTTTTGTTACATTATTTGTAACTGAGATTGTATTCCTTATTTACTTACAGATACCTTTTAACTTTGGATGATAACACATGTCATCATGACTCATTTATTTGTCACATTGACGGTTGTTTACATTCAAGGTATTGTTTATTTTTAACATTTACTCCAGTATTTGACTTGTGTTTTAGTTATCACTATTGAATGTTTTTAAAGTGTACATGTTTGTTACAAATGGACTTTGAACAGGCTTTTTCAAATGAGGCATGGCAAAACCGAGTCTGCAATTTTCACTATTTGCCTTGTTCTCGGTGCTTCCGTGGGATCTTCTTTCCAGATTTCATAATTATAAAATCAACAATAACCGAGTACGTTTCCCACAAGTTCTTTACACGACTATCAAGGAAGACGTTTTGTATTTCAAAAGATTTTAGTCAAATGTTTGAAGTACTGTTACAACGTAAATGTTATATAATGTGTCTACTTTCCTTCCTTCAACGGATTGAAACATAATTCTTCGTAATGTATATTACATGTACTAACTCAGCAAGTTTATTGCGGTCTGTCATATGATTTTATTTACAAATATTAACACCCTGATACTTCATCCACTGTCCAAAGCTCCTTTTGTGTCCTATTAGTACATACTATACAAACAAATTTTTAAAATGTATTAAGATAAGTCTGCACTTCTTTGTATTGGTGAATGTCTATCCAAGTCCTCAGGTCTTTCTTGGTGCATTTGTAGCAATACCTAGGCGTTTATTTCTCCATAATAGTCCATTTTGGTCAACAACTATTTTAAGTACATTGGCCTGTACACGTTTTCCGCAATGCGCTATGTTATTCAGATATCCGTCGTTAAAATGGGTTTGAACCTTCTCTGGATAAGATAATTAGTTACGCCTCCGCAACAGTTTTGTCCCTATTCTCGAAACGGCAAATACATTGTACCTCCGGACAGCGTAATTCATTACGGAATCCTGTTTCCGCCATCGACTTTTCGACTAGACAGAAACGCGAAAACTTGAAATTAAGCATCTAATTTATACTTTTCGTGCTATAAATTTACCGCGAAAAGTCGAAATCTTGAAGTTTTTGACCCGACAATTGTCGTGCAAACGTCAACTTTTCGACCTAGAATCAAGCGCGAAAAGTAGAAATTAAGAGAGCTAATTTCAACTTCTCGTGCTAAGATATTTCCTCGAAAAATTGAAAAGTCGAAGTTTGTAACGCGACAATTGTCGTGCAAATTTCAACTTATCGACTGAATTTGTAGGGCGAAAAGTATAAATTAAAGTCTTAACTTCTACTTTTCGTGCCAGTTCTTTGGCCGATAATTTCGCGATATTATCGCTTAAATTTCGACTTTTCGTTGTAGGACTAATTTCAGTGAGCATAACTCTACACCGGTAAGAGGTGTCTTGGTAAAAAACTGTATACTATCACCGTTTTTCGAAATGTCGTTGGAAGATGACATTTGGCATTATTTTATGCAGAATCATACAAACAGGGAAATATTGGTACTTTTACACCTGGAAAAGAATGTAAGTATCAGGTAAGCTTCATAATATGAAATAAGGCGTTGCCTATCTGACGGGAAAACCTAGTCATACGGATTCTTTCTTCTTTCTGCATAAAGTGTTCTTTCTGATATTTTCAGTTTTGACTGTAAGCCTAGTGGTTTTGCTCTTGTTATATTACATAATATAATATTTCAAACACTTCAGTATACCCCATTCGGTACATACCTACACTCGGTGCCATGCGCCCTTTAACGATCATGCCTCTAATACAAATTTCTGAATCCAGGAATGCACAGTTTCTTTTCAGTTCATTTTTTACATATAGTTTTTAAAAAAGACCAAAATAAAAATACAAATCAAGCAATAAACATCACAAACTGTATGTTATCTTTACATTTCTTTGACTATCAAATACTATATGATAGACCCACAGTATATTTCTGCTTCAACATAATTAATGGTCTCAGATTTGCCTGTCGTGATAAGTCTTAAAAATACTCTAAAATGTGACTTATTTATCACACGATAAAGTCTGTAAGTTCCTGATGAAGTCAGCTGCTGAAAGTACAAATGTACTTTGATACGGTCGCCAGGAAAGAAAACAGCATTTTAAATATGATACGACGCACAACAATGGCATCATATGGACTTGTAATAGCTTAAATGTAAAGCCAAGTCATCTACGAACATATCCATATATGGTATAGGTAGGTACCTGGGGTGTAGAGACTTGAACAAGGGTCAAAATCTAACATAGTGTCATTGTCAACTGAAATTCCGTATAAATTACAATAATAATAATAATAATAATAATAATAATAGGACAGGTATCAGAAAATGACGAAACTTGTTATATGCGGTAGGGTGCTGGCCAAGACTAAGCTGGCCTGACCCGTGGAGCTCTGAGAATTGCTCCAATGGTGTCATTGGACTGAGTAAAGGTAGTGCTTGGGTTTTCAGGACTTCATTGACTGCTCTAACAAGTTAATATTTTGAGAATTTTACCTGAATTTGACCTATGACCTTGACCCCTAGTTGACCGGGTACGAACCGGACGTGGCCACTTTTCTCTAGGTATTGGTTTGCCCTTTGCAACAAGGTATCATGAAATCAGACATCAGGTTATGAAGATATAGCTCCTCAGACAAGGACCACTCCTCTATTTAATATATGAAGAAGTATGCATATTTTCACGAAAAATGATACATTTTGAGACGGTTCTCCGACGAAACCGTCGGTGGTAAAATTATACAAATTACGTATCCGTTTAGACAATGTTAAAATTATATTTATAAAAGTAATACCATTTAAATATCTTGTGTTTGGAACATTCTACAATTTTTTTAAGTTAATGAATAAAACGGACATTTTACTTACGGAAATACAGCTTTTATCCTAAATTACGTACAGACGGATGAACAGATATTGTCTTTTTTGTCACAAACATTCAGATTTTGTCATTTTCTTTCAAAACAAGTTTTTATTTGCAGTTATTTACCTAAAATAAATCTGTTATAAGCACTTTTTCCTGATTTTACTGATAATGTTTTAAGCCAAAAATTGCAAAGTTCAGCAAATGTTCCCGACAGCGTGCCCATCGGGGAAGAACATTTGTTTTTAATATTCGATTTGACAATACTACTTCTTAAAAGAAATTTCAGTTTGATACCTTACTTTTACCGCTTTTAATGATAAATTGAAATTGATGAATTGTTAAAAAAATGTCACCAAGATTAGGCGGGTTTTTTTTAGTGAACACCGCTATTTATTCAAGTGAACACCAGTTGACGCACGACAATGCGATACGACATCGCGATAATGTCGTTTGTCGTATCGCGTTTTCGCGCGTCGTATCATATTGTTGTGATGTCGTATTGCATTGTCGTGTTTTGTATTGCGATGTCGCATCGTGCTATTGACGACAATGCGACACGACATCACGACAATGTCGTTTGAGAATGTACGGAAACGTTTATGGGCCTCGCAATGTCGTGTAAGATAACGCAAATATCGACATATTTTCGCGAGAAATCAACATATTATCATAACAAGTCGTTATTTTTTATTGACATATTGCATTCATCTTTTCAATGTTTAATAATTTTTTCCCGAGATCCGCGTAAGCTGTAATGATACCTCGACATATTATGTCGATATAAACCATCCGTTTCTTGATTTTCTAACGCAAGTTCTCGACTTAACCCGACTATATGTATACAAAGTCACTTCAATGACAGTGAGCAGGGGTGTAGGAAAGGTGTGTTTGGTTAGGATTCAGTATGTATGCGTGGATCAGGGGACTCGTCAAGCAGATTATACGAATACACAATGAACATAAACATAAAATAAAAACGTGTAGTATCTCTAGAAAAAAATGCGGATTCACTGTATAGGCAGTTTACGAGTACTTAGGCACCAAATTTTCACTCGGCGGATCATTTGCCTTTCTATAAAGAGACTCGGCAGAGCTGCTAGTAATAGCAAGACTAAAAGTTTATTTCTGGTTTACTGCAATTTGTAAGTGCCTTAATGCTACTCGTTGACAGATAGTATGAAGCAGAGAATAACTGCATACACAGTTTGGTTTGTCTCTGAACAAATAACATATCACTAGCACATAACACATTTTCATCAACCTTTTCTGAGTGCATGTTCTTTCAAAAACAGCAACAACTAACAAATTAAACAGATAAAGAAAATTAGGGGAAAAAACAGTCTCACAGTAAAATATCCACAGTTCTACTTTCACAACAGACGTCGGTCAAGTGTTGTGAAAGTGAGACAATTCTTTGATTGTTTTTCTATTTTTATGGATTTCATAAATGAACACCAAGACACTTTTATATTAAATAACAAAAATGTTTTTCATAAAGTAGATCTAGGTTAAACACGGATTTCGTAATAAAAAGTAAATATTCAAATTTAAAAAAAAAATACAATGATTATGTTTCATGAATGTATTTTATTAAAGAACGTTCGAAAATAACAACACTTTCTTAAACTAAAAATATAAACAAGTTTTAATATTTTTATGAAGTACATCAAGAATACAGTCGGATTTCTTTAAAAAGATGATTAAGGGAAATAAATAAATAAAATGTTGAGTTTTTTTATTAAGTAGATTAAGACTGCTTGGGTTTCCTAAAATATCTGTTGCATTGCATTTGACCGACCAATGTGTTTGTAACACTATCTGCTATCTATGTCATCTCACATGGATCAGGAACTTACATACTATAAGTGGTCAGCTTGAATAGTGTATACTTTTCCATCGATAATTTCTACATGTTTTATTCATGACAGGAAATATGGAACCTGTTTTTTTGTGTACATTCATATATCTTTTGTGTGTTGTCAGAATTCAAAGGAATTATGGTAACGTTACTGTTGTTTTTAGGAACCGCTTTTTTAACACATCCCGCTCCCAAAAATTGCAAACTAAGTGCTGGTTTATAGTTGTAAAAGTACAGTCTAACCTGCCCTACGGTCAGTTTATATTGGCGGTAAGCCAGGCTTCTAGGAACAGGGTCAGTGCAACAATTCCCGAAATAATTTCCAAAATTGCGTTTATTCTACTGATTGAACTTCCAGCTAGTTGATTTGTCTTACTAGCATAAAATACTTCGTAAGGGCCTGTAAACCCAAATTCCATATTTCTAAAGAGAGCAATTACTATATATTACGAGAACTCACTTTAGTAAATCAAGAAAGGGTCGTTTCTACGGAAGCTTATTAGGGCCTACAGTTGGTGAGATGTTTGTGCTAAGTCGACTTGTCTTTACTCGCCTAGATAAGATGTTTTACACATGTCAATAAAATTTATTGACAAAGATTAAAAGTATAGAGGTAATGCAACTTAACCTTTCTCGATATGCTCGATGTTTTTCTCTTTTCGAATTAACTTTTCTCGATAAGCTCGATGTTTTTCACTTTTCGACTTAACTTTTCTCAATATGCTCGATGTTTTTCTATTTTCGACAAATATTTAATTGAAAAAAATATACGTCGTGATTTTCGAGAAAAACATTGTGAGAAATTTTCTATAAACTTAATGTTTTTGCTTGTTTAGTACCATTTATTTTTGAATTCTCTCTGTGGAAAGATGGCGTATTTAGCACAAAAGTACGGAAGCTTATCAGGGCCTCCACTTATTTAAAAGTTTCGCGTCAAGTCAACTTGTGTCTTTTCGTTTTGAACAAAAACATCTGATGAAGGCGTGATAATTAATACATTATACGTAAATGTTTTTAATCATTACGCATACTTTTTTATCGAATTGCGTGAAATATTTGTCAATGCGATTAACTTCTACACGTCTAACTAGATCTTTCAGCGAAGTCGTCAAGAAACATAACAAGAAGATAAATGTATTTGGTATTTCAACATAATTTACTCGACTTGTTACATCTTTTTCTCGAGAACTTTTACTTTAAGCGATATAATTATGCATGTCACGTGATATTTAAACACGTCAGGTTCAAAAATTGCCTTTATTGGTCTTGTCTGCACAGTGATGGTTTCATTATGTCTACGCCAGAAATATTCTAGGGAGACATATTGTTTTCCCCGAGTTGTCTGTCTGTCCGTCTGTCTGTCCCGACGTGCCCACACGTAAATTTGGGGTTAGCGTTTCTGTTGAATTTGACATTCTGAGGTTGTGGTCATTCTGGGGTTAAATTGGTATGTGGGGTTAAAAATTAGTATTGTGGGGTTAAAAGGATCAAAGGAAGATAATAGGTATGTTAAGGGATTACCCCACAAATCCTGTAAGTTCGTCCGTCTGTCCTTCACAAATCGTTCCGGGCTGTATTGTTTAAACCCCTTAAAGGATTTTCAATTACTTGGCACAAATAGTCACTGTAACAAATCATGGAGGCTGGGGAGACATGTGTTTTTGTTACAAAACCCTTCTTGTTTGTGAGTTGATTTTAACTAAACTTGCACATAACTTTTACCACCAAAAGATCTTGCTTCCTTTCTTGAACCAGGCATATCCCATGATTGACTCGAGAGTTATATCCCCTAAAAGGGCAAAACTTGTCTAAATTGTGGTCTTGTCTGCACAGAGTTATTGTTTCATTTATGATTCTATTTTTCAGCTATATTTCAATATGAACATGTGAAATTTCATAATAACACAACAACACTCCACCCTCTTCCACCCCACCCCCACATCACAACCCCCTCCACACACTGAGGTGGCCGCCCCCCCCCCACCCCCCTTAAAAAATCTATTGTTAGCTATATTTTCAATATAAACATGTGAAAATGTGAAATTTCAAAACAACAGTTCCCCGCATCCCGACACCCTGCACCCCCTCCACCAGGGTGACATCCCTCCCCCAGTTATTCTTTTTATTTTCCAGCTCTATTTCAGTATGAACATGTGAAATTTCAAAAAGGCACTTCCACACGCCCCCGCCCCCTCCCCTCCTCCTTCCCATTCAGTTATATATGATTGTCCTTTTTAGCTCGACTAAATATACAAACACTATCAAAGCTTTGATACTAGCTAGATCAATGTAATTTTGTATGTGAATAGAGGGCAATATTGAAATTATGAACAACACTTTGTTAAAATTCATGTTGCTATGGCAACAGAAATAGTCAAAATATAGTTTTTCCCATATGGATCCTTTGATGACTAAAAATATAGTGGCTAGGTTAATGTAATTTGGTATGTGAATACATGGAAATATGGAGATTACTATAGGTTTACTCTCCATCTGTCTGTCTGTCTGTCCATCCGTCTCACAATGTTTATCTCGAAAATCACGATTTATATTTTTTTTTCAATTAAATATTTGTCGAAAATAGAAAAACATCGAGCATATTGAGAAAAGTTAAGTCGAAAAGTGAAAAACATCGAGCATATCGAGAAAAGTGAAGTCGAAAAGGGAAAAACATTGAGCATATCGCGAAAGGTTAAGTTGCATTACCTCTATACTTTTAATCTTTGTCAATAAATTTTATTGACATGTGTAAAACATCTTATCTAGGCGAGTAAAGACAAGTTGACTTAGCACAAAACATCTCACCAACTGTAGGCCCTAATAAGCTTCCGTACAAAAGGTATGTATACATGTATTTTAAAAATTATTCGGGTTAGATTTACTCTTTAAACTTGTACGTTCGTGTGTGTGTCCGTATGTCCGTTCGTCCCGAAAATCGTGACAGGCGTTCAGCTAAAACTATTTGTTGTAGAAAGCATTGGGACCGCTAGGGGCTCCTGCGCGTACTCGAAGTGTCTGGAAACACTGAAACAGATGATGTGTATGCTATTAGATTATTGAATTTTCTGTTTTTGAGCATAGCCAACATATTCTTAATCTATATTGTAATGCAAATGTATTTGTATCTTGCGACTGTGTATGTGTATGTGTGTTTCAAAACACATGTGTATACATTTGAATGGAATAGAACAGGCAATCAATTATTCAATAATTCATATCTGTTGATCTAAAGGGCATCAGATCGAATTCCGTTTTGAAATTCATCAAATTCATTTTTAGTGAAACATGTTTTAACATAATACATCAATTATGACAATTTCAGATTTTATAGAATATATAGTGTATGCTTTCTATGTATTATAATTATGCGAGGTTTGTTAAAAAATAACAAGTATAAATTTTTTTTCTCAACGTACCATTGTACTTCAATGTCTTCCGTTCAACGATAGTTTTGGTAAAATTTATTCTATTGCTTTCAGGTATTGCTTGTGGTTTTCTGTTGCTTACCTGTGTGTTTCGCACCACCAGTTGACAATGAAAATATTGACAATTTAGTAAAACAATATTTTTATGAAGGGTACACCGTGAAGGAAATTGTATCTACTATTTTGGCTATTTCTGTTGCCATAGCAACATGAATTTTAACAAAGTGATGTGCATAATTTCAATATTGCCATCTATTCACATACAAAATTACATTGATCTAGCTAGTATCAAAGCTTTGATAGTGTTTGATATATTTAGTCGAGCTAAAAAGGACCAGTCATATATTAACTGAATGGAAGAGGAGGGGAGGGGGCGGGGGCGTGTGGAAGTGCTCTTCTGAAATTTCACATGTTCATACTGAAATAGAGCTGGAAAATAAAAAAAACACTAACTGGAGGAGGGATGTCACCCTGGTGGAGGGGGTGCAGGGTGTCGGGATGCGGAGACTGTTGTTTTGAAATTTCAAATTTTCACATGTTTATATTGAAAATATAGCTGAACAAAAGATTTTCTTAAGGGGTGGGTGGGTGGGTGGGGGTCTCCTCAGTGTGGGGAAGGGGTTGTGATGTGGGGGTGGGGTGGAAGAGGGGGAAGTGTTGTTGTGTTATTATGAAATTTCACATGTTCATATTGAAATATAGCTGAAAATAAAATCATAAATGAAACAATAATTCTGTGCAGACAAGACCACAAATTAGACAGTATTGCCCTTTTAGGGGATATAACTCTGGAGTCAGTCATGGGATATGCCTGGTTCAAGAAAGGAACCAAGATCTTTTGGTGGTAAAAGTTATGTGCAAGTTTAGTTAAAATCAACTCACAAACAAGAAGGGTTTTTTTTGTAACAAAAACACATGTCTCCCCCAGCCTCCATGATTTGTTACAGTGACTATTTGTGCCAAGTAATTTGAAAATCCTTTAAGGGGTTTAAACAATACAGCCAGGACACGATTTGTGAAGGACAGACGGACGAACTTACAGGATTTGTGGGGTAATCCCTTATATTACCTATTATCTTCCTTTGATCCTTTTAACCCCACAATACTATTTTAACCCCACAATACCAATTTAACCCCAGAATGACCACAACCTCAGAATGTCAATTTCAACAGAAACGCTAACCCCAAATTTACATGTGGGCACGTCGGGACAGACAGACGGTCAGACAGACAACTCGGGAAAAACAATATGTCTCCCTAGAATATTTCTGGGGTAGACATTATGAAACCATCACTGTGCAGACAAGACCATGCATAATTTTATCGCCTTAAAGTAATCGTTCTCGAGAAAAAGATGTAACAAGTCGAGTAAATTATGTTGAAAAACCAAATACATTTATCTTCTTGCTATGTTTCTTGACGACTTCGCTGAAAGATCTAGTTAGACGTGTAGAAGTTAATCGCATTGACAGATATTTTACGCAATTCGATAAAAAAGTATGCGTAATGATTAAAAACATTTACGTATAACGTATTAATTATCACGCCTTCATCAGATGTTTTTGTTCAAAACGAAAAGACACAAGTTGACTTGAGGCGAAACTTTTAAATAAGTGGAGGCCCTGATAAGCTTCCATACGTTTCATATCGTCATTATATGTCGAAATATCTTTATAGTTTACGCGGATAACGAGAAAAAGTGGTTAAACATTGGAAAAATGAATGCAATATGTCAATAAAATATATCGACTTGTTGTGATAATATGTTGATTTCTCGCGATATTATGTCGATATTTGCGTTATCTAAAGCGACATTGCGAGGCCCATAAACGTTTCCCTAAGAATGTCATGTGTCGTATGCGTCGCTAAAATGCAGGACACGATGCGCTACAATGCGATACGACATCGCGACAATACGATACGAAGCACGACAATGCGATACGACGGACAACAATGTGACGCGATACTGCGACATATCGTGCCAAAATTGCCAACTCAACGCACGACACTGCGAAGCGACATCGCGACATTTGGACGAATGTCATATTGCATTGTCTCGCGTCGTATCTCATTGTCGTGTGTCGTATCGCATTGTCCCGTGTTGTATCGCATTGTCGTGATGTGGTATCGCAATGTCGTGCATCGCCTTTGAGTGGCGAGGGACGACATTTCACATGGCACTTACAGGATTCCGTAGCTAACTGATAACAAACAAGACTCACACACCAAGCTTAAAAGCCCACATGTCCACCAGCCGTGCATGACATGATATTTAATTAGTTTAAAAACATAAATGCTGTCGGGTGCAAACAATTCAACACCATTGAATTATTTGAATAAAATTGATATCGAATTCATGTAAACAGTAGTACAGTAGTAGATATGAGGAATGCATTTTTTATATTAAGAAATAGTAATGTTTTATAGATCTGTCTACTAGTATATAAAAAAGAAGAAAAAACAAACAATGTGCACAAAGTAAATGTACATTGTTTCATTTCAGAGACGTATAGATCATATATTTATATGTTTGTGATTGTTTCAATAACTTCATGTATTTTACAGATTCATAACACATGATTTAAAACTGTGATAATATATATTCCGAAATTATTTTTTTTAATTTAAACTTTAATTATTTTAACGTTTAGATTAGAAATGTAACACAAGTAATTATTTGAAAAATCCTCTTATTTTGTGACATATACATCACATAAAATTACAAGTTAGGGAACTTCATTAGAACATGTACTTGAGTAATAACCTCTAATAAGGTGTGAATTACATAATACCATGAAAATAAAGTTTGATGAACCGGCAGTATAAATTAAGTTTTATTTAATGTATTACAGTCTTAGAAGTCTTGAGAGAATTCTTCGTAGCCTTGGTTTGAGAAGAAGGAGAACATTGGTTGTGCCCAGAGTTCAGGCAGCATTAATGGTATATACTTTTGTCTGTTTTCTGTGTTTTGTTTAAAAAAAGATGATCTTGACATGCTTGAAGGCTTTGAAACCTATATAGCTAATGGCTACTTGTTGACCCTGCTATTTTTAAGCCGCAGTGAAATTGCCAGCTATTAATTATCCAATGTGTGAAAACATCAGATTCTGGCCCTACCCTTAGGTGTACTATTTGTCTAAAAACAATTTGATAGCCATTTTTTATACCACTTGTACCAAAGTACCAAATGCATAATAGTAACTTTCAACAAAGGATGGTAACCATTATCACATACAAGTCAGACAAAATTCACAAGAAATAGTCATGTGATTGCTAAATAAATTTACTCACAAACTAGTTCAGAAACACTTTTAGAGAAATGTGTGCCTGATGGAAATACCTTATTTTACATTATTACATGAGTACCTATAAATAGTAACAAATTTGTGCTGAAAATTCTCCCATTATCGCATTGCGTCGTGTATTATCACATTATCATAATAAGCTCCGGGGCCATTATCGATAATGGCCCTGGCGTTAGCGCGGGAAATTAACGTCCGTAAATAAAAATGACGTCATGGCATTTCATGGAGGTAAAATAGGGAATATTTCCGTTTTATTTTATCATCTTGAGCGTTACATCGTGTATTCTTCGTGAAATAGCGTATTTTTCTCCCTAAATTATGCAATAAGCAAGAAAGTAAAACTATCCAGGTATTTGATTTTTATACAGTAAATAGACTCTTATAGCCTACAAATAATATAGAAACTGAAAAGCTGAAATTATTGTGCCAAAAGACGCAAGTAGGCCTACCCATATAAATGACACAAAAACCCCATTTTTTACTATATTATAGGTAAACATGTAATAAACAGGTAAATACATGAGAGCGCGGTGCCTTTGAGTGATAATGGCCCTGGAAGAAGATAATAGCCCTCGGGCTATTATCACCTTGCCAGGGCCATTATCACTCAAAGGCGCTGCTCTCCCATTTATTAACCTATACATAACACACATCACAGGAAAATGGGCAATTTTGAGCCTTGTCCAAGATCTGTCTGAAGTTGTGAAAGCTGACCAGACCCATATTATACATGTATTTCTTTTTGTTCTTTACTTTTTTATTCAAAACCAATTTATATTTTTCTTGTCATTGCACCATTATCTCTGTACATGTACAGATATGGTAAATGGACTGATATATTTTAGCCACTTAATGACTCAACTTGTAAACAAACATATAAAATGGACGCTTGCAGTGGTTTGGTTGATTACTGGATCTGTGCCATATGAGACTGGCCAATAAGCACTGCTGGCTTGATGCATACTTGTAGGTACTTGTCTATGATTCATTATGGAAGTGCATATCAAGACTGATAACTCAACAGCAATTAGGAATTAGTACTTAGCTAATAGGTAGACATTTTGCCTTCCCAACAATGTTAATGTTTATCATGGAACTTTTTTCAGTCATCAAGAATAATGTATGTTGACTGTTTAAACCTACCAAATTTGAAGGAAGGATAGTGGAATTTTAAATTCTTTTTATAATTTCTAGAGAATCGAGTCGTGGTGGAGGCTAATGCGGCAAATGGGAATAGGCTACTGGATTGACTATTTCAAAGATCTGGATGACAATGGGGTATTGTCCACTGAAAGTCCAGTTCATGTGTGAGTATTGTCTCAACCATAGTATAATGCACAAAGTGTATAAATAATTATTGACAAATATGCAGGTAAGGAACCTCAACTAGAAGATGTAAATTTTCGCAAATATTGTTAAAAGTAACTTATTTAAGCTCTACTTAGAAGATAGCTTAAGGACGTGTCTGGGAGTTACTTATATAATAATAGTGTGAAGAATTTCCCATGAAATCGGATTTTCTCGTTGTTTCTTGATTTCAAGGGCAGATAACTCAAAAGCAATGATGGCGACCTATATTTTTTATTTTATTTTCTCTCTGTGTGGGAAATTTTTCACACTATTATTATATAGGGATCTCCCAGACTTTTTTTTTGTGTGTGTGT
Organism: Mercenaria mercenaria; assembly: GCF_021730395.1. Lineage (NCBI taxonomy): Eukaryota > Metazoa > Mollusca > Bivalvia > Venerida > Veneridae > Mercenaria > Mercenaria mercenaria. Next base: position 6,038,201 of record NC_069374.1, read on the forward strand.
GTGTGTGTGTTTATAAATTTTTGTGTACACATGTGTACTTTGTGACGTTACTTGGCAACGCCACATTTTCATTATGTCTGCCCTAACGATTTTACATGAAACCGGTTGGTGGACGAAATACATATTAAAAACGCATTTGATGTTTTTTTATCATTTTTAGCTCGAATATTCTAAGAATAGGGGAGCTATCCTACTCGCCCGGCGTCGGCGGGAGCGTTAGCGTGAGCGTCACACAAACGTTAAAGTTTGCGTACCACCCCAAATATTTTCAAAGTCCATTGAGATATTGCTTTCATATTTTGCATACTTGTTTTCCATCATGACCCCATTCTGTAAACAGGAGCAGACAACTCTATCAAGTATTTTGACTGAATTATGGCCCCTTTTCGGCTTAGAATATGCTTATTGTAATGTTGAAGTTTTACTCATAGCTTATATTATACTATCAAGCACTGAGAATAGTCGAGCGCGCTGTCAACTGACAGCTCTTATTTATCTTATAATATACTTGTCCAGGAGAAAGTTATATATATATATATATATATATATATATATATATATATGTATATATATATATATATACACACACATGTTCATAAATTTTTGAACTGATTGTATAAATTAAAACAATTAATGGGTGTTTTAGCTCACCTGTCACACAGTGACAAGGTAAGCCTTTGAGTTCACATTTTGTCGTTCCTCCGTCCGTGTGTGCGTCCGTGCGTCAACAATCGATGTCTGCGCTCTAGTGGCCACAATTCTTCTTCAATTTTCACCAAACCTGGTCAGAAGTTGTGTCTGGATGATATCTAGGTCAAGTTCGAATATGGGTCAGATGGGGTAAAAAAAACTAGGTCACACGGTCACGAAGTACATTGAAAATCAGCTTTATAATGCTGTAGCGGCTACAATTTTGATTAGATTTTCAACAAAACCTGGTCAGAAGTTGCTTCTTTGTGAGTTCTAGGTCTTTGTTCAAATATTTGTCATGTCTTGTCAAAAACTAGGTCATGGAGTCACTTAGTACATTTAAAAAGGCCTTTTAACACTCTAGCAGCTACAATTTTCGTTGGAATTTCCCCAAACCTGCTCATAAATTGCTTCTAGATGATCTCTAGGTAAAGTTCGAATATGGGTCATGTTGGGTCTAAAACAAGGTCACAGATTTACTATGTACATTATAAAATAGCCTGTGAACGCTCTAGCGGCTACAATTTTTGGTGGATTTTCACCAAACTTAGTTAAATGCGACATCTAGGTGATACGTAGACCGATCAAGTGTCAAAAAATCGGACACATGGTTACTTAGTACATTGAAAAAATGAAACAGTCTACTTCAACAGGTGAGCGACCTTAAGATCATCTATGATGACCCTCTTGTTTTGTTACCCATTTTTTTCAGGGAGTGTCTGAGGTTTTGTTTTATGAAGTTGCTTCAGAAAGAGCTTGATGAATTGAGAGAACAGTGGAACTTGCATCGTGTTAGAACTTCGTCAAAGTTTTGCTGGAAAGCCAAACCTGCTCTATCACCACCCAGAACTTTTTGGTTAGTTGTTCAGTTCCTTCGTTCCTACATGAACAGAATGAAACATAAAGAAGCAGTACTGTACATACTTAATTATAATTAGCAGATTTTTTTTACCATATCTCAACTTCACTGTCCAATAATCATAGTAATTATTGACTTATTTTTTAAGATCTAATAGGACATAGTTCATAACTTTTAATATATCGCTGGATAAGTTGTCTTAGGGATAAATCTTGCCTGGAATATACATGTCTGATGATGGTGGACAGTTGAACCAAGTTATGTCATAATTTATGACAGCCTAGACAAGTTCTGTTGAATGCAAAATTGACCTATAACCTCTATATGTGCCTTTGAAGTATGGACCTAGGACTTAAGCAAGACACATGGTCTCATTTCGGTGAGCATTTGTGCCAAGTAATTGCAAAGTCCTTAATTGCGTAAGAGATACAGTTTTTACAAAGTGATCTGTGCACACACTGTTAGCATGCTTCTGAAGGTCTTTATATTGTGTCACTGTGCAACAAGTATTGATGGCAATTTTAGATAGATAAATAGATAGATTTATTTCGATAATTGAGCAAAACATAACATAGTTACAATACATGCATATAATAAAATTTATAATCAAATATAAAAGTTGTCATATGAAGTAACGTGTTATGAACTATGTCAGTCACATCAATATCAAGGATGACACAAGAAAGAGAAAAAAAATCTCTTATTTCCATTTTGCCACTCATTCAAGGTTGTTTTTTTATTTTTAAGGTGCAAGAGACTACAAATTTCCAGTAGAGTTTGAGGATATTGATGCTCTAGAAAGATTCACTGTTAGGACACCACAGTATGGTTGTCTTGTTGAGTATGTTGAAGAATTTTAAATCCTTCTCGAAAGGAATGGAAAGGAAATGCCAGAAACCTGTCATGAAGCTATAACCCTTTATTTATGGTTAATACAACAAATCTGAAATTGTAATCTTTGTCCTGCAAGCGTGGCTTGAGTTTGAGGAGGATATGTAACAAAGATCAAGAGCTCAGTAAAGCAAACTTTATAGCTCATGAAAAGAGCAACAACATTGTCATACATTTTAGATACTAGTAGCATAAATATTGGTAATGTAATTGCTAGAAATATACCAGATCACTCTTTTTTTCTTTGGAAAACCAATGTAAATGTTGGATTGCATTCACAGGCTCACTGCATGCCATCGCAAAGTTATGACAATTCCAACTTCGGTAATATCCCAGGGAATTTTCTGTCTGACCAAAGTATAGTTACACAGTTAAATGACCTAATAGCTAAACTAGTAACTTGCCTGAGAATGCAATCGGACATAAATGTTGCATACAACCAATGGTGTGATATTGTTAAGTCAGAAATGTATGAGAAAATACCTTTTATAACCATTTATAGTAATAACATTTTATCTTGTTCCAAATATAGAACGTTTAAACCTTGGTGGAATGATAAATCGTCTGATCTGTGGCGAAATGTTCATACAGCAGAAAGAAATTGGTTAAATTGTTCTTCCAAATCTTTGAAAAATGATTTTAAGCATGTATATGTTAATGTTAAAGAACAATTTGATAGAGAGGTACAACGTTCTATAACGTTTGTTTGGTATAAAACTCAAAATGATATTTTATCTGATCTACATTGTGATAGTAACCAGTTTTGGAAAGCAATGGGCAAAACAGGTATTGCAAATGAAAAAAGTAAGACTATACCTATGCAGGTAGCTGATATTGTAACTGACAATGTTTTAGATACTGATATGTGTTTTAGAAGTAAAGAAAGCAGAACAGCGTCTGGTTTTGATATGTTACCATGAGAAATTTTAAAGAATGATACTTCAATTTTTATTTTGCATAGTCTTTTCAATATATGTTTTAAAACTGGTCAGGTTCTAGCACTCTGGTCAAAAACTATTATAAACCCAATACCAAAGTCATCTTCTAATGATCCTAGAAAGCCTATGTCATATAGAGGTATATCATTGGTCTGTTCTATTAGATATACATACCTTGGTTTAACCTTAACTGAACATCTTGATTTAAACATTACAGCCAAAATGGTCGCTCAGAGTACTGGCCGTGCCCTGGGACTACTCATTGCCAAGTACAAAAGCTTTGTTGGGTTACCTTATGATGTTTACAAAATTGTATTATTCAAATGTGGTACCAGTTATACGCTATGGAGCCGCTGTTTGGGGTGCAAGAAGATTTTCATGTATCAATGCAATACACCACAGGGCTATGAGATTTTTCCTAGGCACCGGCAAATATACACCCAGTGCTGCTATACAAGGTGACATGGGTTGGCAACCTATTATTGTTGAGCAATGGAAGAATATATGTTATCACTGGAACCATTGTTTACATTAACATGATTATAGAATTAACAGTAAGATTTTTCAATGGTGTTTAAGAAAAGGTAATCATAGGTGTATTCTAAAAAGTCACAAAGGTAAATAACGACATAGAATTTTGGTAATATCTTTGATAAACTTGTCACTACTGTCTACATGATGATGCACTGCACTGTAAAATGTTGCATGTAAAGTAGTCACGAGGCTTAAAATGAACATTCTGACCTTGTTTCGTGAAACTCTGATAAAAAATGTGGCCTTTAAAATGGTTGCAAGATTTTCCTCAAATTTGACATAGTGACCTAATTTTTGACCCCAGTTGACCTATATATAAACTGGATCTACATATCATCAAGAGAAACCTTATGACCAAGATTCATGAAAATCCACTGCAAATTATAGCCTAACCCTACTTGACACAGATTCAACCTTGACCTAGGTCTCATTAAGATAAACATTCTGACAAAGTTTCATGAAGATCCATTGAAAAACATAGCCTCTAGATTGGTCACAGTGTTTTCGTATTTGGTTACGTAGGTATTGACCCCACTTGACCTAGATTCAAACTCGACCTAGATATCGAGATAAACATTCTGACCTAATTACCCTTGGAAAATGTGGCATTTGCAGTGAGTGATCACAAGCAAAAGTGTATGCATGCATGGCCAACGGATAATCACAAAAGCTCAACTTGCCACTTTGCAACAGGTGAGCTAATACTAGGTAAGTACATGTAGGTCATGGTAAAGATTATTCGTGGTAAAAATATGTCAAACACTTCACAAAAAATATGAACTGGTACGGAAAACTTAACCAAGACTTCTAAGTCAAAATGGGGCCATAATTCAGCCAAAATCCTTGATGGAGTTATGTACTATTGCCTATAACTGGATATGGTGATGGTAAACAGGTGTTAAAAGTTTCAAAGCTTTATCTCAAAAGACTTTCTCAAAATGTGGACTGGTACGAAAAACTTAACCAAGGTGTGACGCCGACGCCGTGGTGAGTAGGATAGCTCTACTTATTCTTCGAATAGTCGAGCTAAAAAGTGGGTCAGTTACACAAGAGTAAGACTATTCACGACGATTAACCCTCCTTTTTCATACTATGGGCTGATGGGCATAATTTGAGCTTTTTCATAGGCGACGTCGCTTATCAAATATCCATACTTTTCACCTTGTAGTTGTCGAGACAATTGCTCCAATGTGTTACAAAAACATTAAAAGAAACACTGTCTTTTTTAGTTTTATTGCAAAGGATATGCCTTATCCTTATATGATCAAAATTTTATGTAACTATACTAGTCAAAAGTTCCAACGCCCATATGTACAAAAGTATCAATATTTCATTTAATATTATTCCAAATACACTGAAATTTGACATGAGTATCACATAACTATCCTGTAACAGAATAAAAAACAAAAACTTATCAAATACCACAGTAGTCTGCGATAAAATGCATTAATTAATTGAAGGGTGCATTTTTAAAGTTTGCAGGATAGGTCAGAAGCGCGTAACGGTAACATGAACGGTCAGCGATACCAAAAGGACATCTTGCGTGCTGTGGTGGTACCTTACATCAACGCACATCCGGCGTACAATCTCATTTTCCAACAGGACAACGCACGTCCGCACGTGGCTCGTATAAATATGGCATACCTGCAGCAGAACGGCGTCAACATTCTTGATTGGCCTGTGTTATCTTCCGACATGTCGCCAATTGAGCACCTGTGGGACTCGCTCGACAAGGCGATCCGCCAGCGTCATAGACAGCCTAGAAACCTACAAGAACTAACCAATGCGATTATCCAGGAGTGGCGTAACATTCCAATTAACTTTGTGCGTCGTTTGATCGCATCAACGCGAAGAAGATGTTTAGCTGTGGTGAATGCTGCTGGTGGCCACACCCGCTATTGACTGATCCTGCGAACTTTAAAAATGCACCATTCAATCAATTAATGCATTTTATTGTTATCTACTGTGTTTTTCTGTTAAGTTCTTGTTTTTCTTTCTGTTACAGGATAGTTATGTGTTACTCATGTCAAGTTTCATTGTACTTGGTTGAATATTAAATAAAATATCGAAACTTATGTACATATGGGCGTTGGAACTTTTGACTAGTATATAATTATACTCGCCCTTCAGGGAACATCAAAATCAAGAGCAACATTTAGTATGAAAATTATTTTTCCAAAATAGGCCTACACAACATTTATACTGAAATAAATGAGTAACCGACAGCTTAAGTATGAAACACTAAGGGCTGTTCCAGGAAAAAAGGCATGGAGTGTGTGTTTGTGTGTGTGTGGTGGGAGGGTGGGGGGCCAGAATGCCATCCTAAACAAGAGCTCCGCCAAGTGGGGCAATATACACCCGAAGGGTTATATCAGAGGAGGATGGGAGTAAAATTTAAAGAACTTATCTTTTGAAGCCCAAAGGACAGGAAGAACAAAAAGAAGAAATTCAAAAAAAAAAAAAATTCTAAGTCAACAGCAAAAACTATAAGTCCGCAAAAAATCCTTACCAGGTATAGATATGTCAAAATATACCTAAAAATTGGAGGTACCATCCATGTTGTACCACAGAAAAGTGGTCTCGGCTTTTCCCTATGACCAATAATAAAATAGTTACACAATAAGCTATTTATAGTAACATAAAAAGGAAGTAATTCAACAAGAGGGTCATGATGACCCTGAATCGCTCACCTGGGTAATATGAGCCAAATGTTTCAAATGGCAAACTGACTCTAAAATATTATAAAGTAGGTCACAATCATGGTCACTGAAAGTCAGTTTTAAGATTGGTGTGCAAAACTGTACATGTCATCCAAATTTCATGGCTGTATCTTAAAAAACAAAAAGGAAGGTCAAGGTCACCGTCAAGTGACTCCTAATTGCTTAGGGTCATCAGGTAATTATAATTAAACAGTCTAGGAAATATAATCTGATAATATTTGAAGTATTTATTCCTATATAACTCATATAACAAATGAACCCCAGGGCGGGCCTCTTTTCCTCCCAAGGTCATAATTTGAACAATATTGTTAGAGATCCACTAGGCAATGCTACACATCAGATATCAAAGGCCTTGAACTTTCAGAGACGAAGATTTTTAATTATTTTCCTATATAAGTCTATGTAAAAATTGGGACCCCCGGAGCGGCGCCTCTTTTCACCCCAGGGGCATAATTTTAACAATCTTGGTAGAGGAGCACAAGGCAATGCTTCATATCAAATATCAAAGTCCTAGGTCTTGCGGTATCAGACATGAAGATTTTCAAAGTTTTTTCCTATACAAGTCTATGTAAAACTTGGGACCCCCGGGCCGGGGCCTCTATTCACCCCAGGGGCACAATTTGAACAATTTTCATAGAGGACCATTAGATAATGTCACATATCAAATATCAAGGCTCTATGCCTACCCCGGTAAATTAGTCCTACAACGAAAAGTCGAAATTTAAGCGATAATATCGCGAAATTATCGGCCAAAGAACTGGCACGAAAAGTAGAAGTTAAGACTTTAATTTATACTTTTCGCCCTACAAATTCAGTCGATAAGTTGAAATTTGCACGACAATTGTCGCGTTACAAACTTCGACTTTTCAACTTTTCGAGGAAATATCTTAGCACGAGAAGTTGAAATTAGCTCTCTTAATTTCTACTTTTCGCGCTTGATTCTAGGTCGAAAAGTTGACGTTTGCACGACAATTGTCGGGTCAAAAACTTCATGATTTCGACTTTTCGCGGTAAATTTATAGCACGAAAAGTATAAATTAGATGCTTAATTTCAAGTTTTCGCGTTTCTGTCTAGTCGAAAAGTCGATGGCGGAAACAGGATTCCGTAATTCATAGTAGTTTACTAACGAGTGTCAAAATGCAACGGTATCCTTGACCTTATAATGTTGTAATTTGCCTGTGTTCCAGAAAATATCGCATTTTTGACAACGTCGACGGATAATCCCAGCAAATGGAACGTAATACATGTTCATATGCGAATGACACTTCTGTTTTCTGGTACTGCTTTGGGATATCAAATCACCTTTAATCATATTAATAATTCTCTTCTTCATTTTGTTGTCGACCTCGTATCTTTAATTGATGCCACTCGTTGTTGAATTAGTCTTTTTAACTTTCATTGATCTCCATAATCTATTTAAAGTCTTAAAATTAGATTTCTGTTAAAGATAACCAGCATAGCTTTGTATCTCTTAAAAGGTTTCATAACTTACCTTTACTTGTTTAGCTCTAGTGATGGAAGTAGAAACTACTTTAACATCACGAACAAACCACTGTACATCTGGCATGTCCAGCACATTTTATATTTCACCAAGTATAAAATCACAAAATACAAAGTCTAACGCCATAGCCTCTATCCCACCAGTACGGTGTATCAGTTTTTGCCATAGGTACGCCCATCAGTTGTTAACATTATCCAGTTTTTCTTATGCAAATGACCTTCTTCGTCTATCTGTTTTCTACCTGTTGCTAATTCTAAAGCGATCTCTTTGAATCTTTTTTGGTCACCTAGCCTAGCGTCAAAACGACTCCTCGTAAAAAATTTCCGAACATGTACATATCCTAAATATTTTACAATTTGATTTCTACCAGTTTTTCTACACCGCTTATTACTTTGATCTCGATGGTTTGTTGCCTTCTAACCAGAGCTTCTTTAAAACAGTCGTATCAGGGCGGCGATTTGAAGTCCGAACTACAATTAGAGTGCGACATTTAAATAGTATTAAATTTTGCTGTGAATTTTTGTTTTCATTTGAGTATAAACTTAGATATTTAACGTCACTAACATTCCAATTCTGATTGTTCCTACAAAATATCAAGTTATACCGATAAAATATATATGAAACTCTTCGTACAATCATTTTAGTAATCAAAACAACCTTCATAGAACAATGAAAGCGTAACCAGTCTAACAAAAGAGACACCCACAATATCAAATTAAGCTTGGGTGTTTAATTGCGTGTTGAATGACTAGACTAGCGACGTCGAACTTACTTTCCTTCTTGGAAAGATTCTTTTAAAGAAGTGCTCACTAACAATTAAATCCGTCCAGTCATCATTATTGGCGAACTCAGTTATTTTATCTTATTCCATCTGCTCAAGTGGCTGTCTAGAGTTTAATGCCTGATAGTCTAAAGCTAAAGAACTCAAAGTAATGACCAATGTATCATGTTACCACTCTTGGCAAAGATCAAAACATCAAAGGGAAACATCAATATGTTCTTGCCTATCTTCAAATATTGATAGGTTTGATTTTAGGCATTTGCTTTGTGGCTCCTCGACAAGAAAGGAAACCACGTCCGCTTATAGCTGACACTGCATTCCATGTGTGTGAAGAAAAATGTCTTTTTTATCATAAAGTCGAGAAAAACTATAATGTGTCAAAAAAGAGGAAAAATAAAGACGCAAAGACAGGAACCCTTGTGTTTGTGGTGCTTGATACATGTTTTTATTATATCTGTTTTAAAAAAGATAAAGCCCGCCCGCTTAGCTCAGTAGGTAGAGCGTTGGTCTACGGATCGCGGGGTCATGAGTTCCATCCTCGGGCGGGGCGTATGTTCTACGTGACTATTTGATAAACGACATTGTGTCTGAAATCATTAGTCCTCCACCTCTGATTCAAGTGGGCAAGTTGGCAGTTACCTGCGGAGAACAAGTTTGTACTGGTATCCAGGAACACTAGTTAGGTTAACTGCCCGCAGTTACATGACTGAAATACTGTTGAAAACGGCGTTAAACCCAAAACAAACAAACAAACAAACAAACAAATCAAAAATAAATGTATAGCAATATCTAAAACAGCCAAACTGATTTTATGTAAAGTTGTGAATATTTGAGCGAATAAGCTCGATCCCCGGGCGAGGTGTATGGGATCAGTGTCGATTTGATAACAGATGTTGTGTTCCCACACCTTTGATTCATGCTGAGAAGTTGGTAGGCACTTGTGGTAGGGAGGTTGCTACTGGTGCAGAAACCAAGAGCTCTGGTTAGGTTAACAGCCTGACGTTTTGTAACTGAAATACTGTTGAAAAACCGCGCTAAACCCAAAACAAAACAAACAGATATAGGAATGTTTTGTCTTTTTGCATTAAAACGTACCGTCAGTCAGAATCTGATATTCATTTATTCTTGAAAAGAGAAAGACATTTGATGATCGAGGGCTCTCAAAGTATTTTGGATATGAACGTTCGATTGTAGGTGTTTTTGAACTCGACACGATATCTACATCAATGGTAACTCGAAAACAGTCTTTATACAATTTTGACTAAGTACCTTATGCTTTATTTAACAGTTTTAATTAGATTAGACATCAATGTAAAAAGAAAGCTATTTAACATGCCATTTTTGACTTTTGAAATTACCAAAACTTGCTTATATAAATCCTACATACCAATTTAATCATTTTAACACGACATAACATTCCAAGATTGTCTTTTTTCCAGAAGCTTTCTAAAAACAATAACAGACCCGGTAGTTTTTTTGACACCAATTTACGTAGACCTCATCGAGGAGGTAGTGTCAATAATTAAATGGCTTTCAATTTCCAATTTCGGCCAATTCGTTCTGGTCAAACTTGTTTCGCACCAATTTGATAAGTCATTTCGACACACGATAGTACATGCAGAATTTTATAATATTTACATGTGTTTAAGTACTATTTCACAGTTTTAGCTATCTTAATCTGTAAAGGACAATGACATTTTAACCTTGCTTCTGGTCAGGTTTTATAAACATCGATTACGTTGTTCATTAAAAGTTATTTTGAACCTTTTTTTTTTGTTGTGGCCATCCATAAAAGCGGACAAGCAGAACCATCAAGTTACGGTAAAAATGCAAAATTCGTCATTACAACACTACACAATTAATAAAAGGCTATTTCAGGGGAGCTGTATAAGAAATTGCGCTGTCTGATTTTAAAATACTTTGTTAATTCTGATGAGGTTCTTTCTATTTAGATGAAATTTATAATGGATGTAAGCGGTTGTGCTACGTACGAAAATGTGACAAGACTTAAGAAACTAAATATCGCTACGTCTGGTTATTGCTTTAGAATTCATTGTTTTGTGAAGATTACTGAGATTTGAATTGTCAGCAAACGAACTAAAGAAAACACGTAAGTCAATAAAGAAAAGGAAAGGTTTGAACATTTTATGGACGAATGTGAGCCTAGTGCTTGTTTCCAATTATTAACACTTCAGATTTTGTGTTCCATGAAGACATTACATCTAGCCATACATCTAAACAAACATTAAATTATCGTAAATGATAAAAGAAGTTAATTTCATAGCTTCCCAAACATTGATCCCTAAGTCTTTGTACACCAACTCAACTGCCTATGGTATATCAAAAAGCGCGCTATGAATTCTCGAACATGACTTAAAGTTAGTCTTAAGGACAGTTGGAAGAAACAAGGCCATTAACTGTAAAAACAAAAAAACCCAGAAAACTTTGCAGTCTATGCCTAAGGTCTAAGCGTTGCAGTTATGTAAAAGAGGTCGAATTTTCAATTGCAGTTATAATAAGCAGGTTCGTCTGACGTTACTTCAATTCCATGCTATGAAAATTTATATTCCTCGCAGCATTTTGTCATTATATGAATATACAATATATTTCATTCCCCTTCAGCCGCTGTTGTTGTATCTACAATGGTTACCCTGGGGGAATGGATGTTTTTGGTTGCATGAATTTTTCCGAATGACTTGTTTCAAATTTATCTTTACGAAAAATTCCTAATAAAAAATGGGGGTTTTTTTCTTTATTTCCATGAACACATCAGTTTGGGTTTCAAAAAAAAGATGAAAACATTTTTTAAGACATTTTGGCGTTTTCAAAAACCCCCCGTATTCTTTTACTTTCTGTGAAAAAAAAAGTTCTTTAAATTTTTTGTGCTTTAAGCAAGTAGTTTCCCCTCACCTTACAGAATGGTTTTCCCGCTATCTGGGAAAACGATATATTTAAAACTGTTCAATAAAGTAAATAGTAAGTATTTTAAATTTTTTTTCTCTTGGCTTTTAAAAAAAACTTTTAAAAAAGATAAACTATTTGCATTGGGGTTAAATTGTTGGTTGAAACACGTGCGTGATGAAAACAGTCTCTCCTCAAGCTCGCAAAAAGTCCGCTTAATTTTTAAAGCGTATACATGTACATTTAAATTTTGAAGTTCAAAAATTTACATTGTTTTTAAAATGCAAGGGTTTAAGTTTCAAAATTTTGTTTTATAAAAAGGGAGCAAGGTACTCAGTAAAATTTTTACAATAATCGATTTGTACAGGTTCTTCGCCTACAAAATCCAGGGTTCTTTTTTTCGATATTTTAAACTGGTCTGCCCCCACTTTTCGGGTTCCCAAAAGGGCCCCAAATTTAAGTTTTTAAAATAGGAAACAAACACATCAAGATTGCCAAATTTGACATAATGTTTTAAAAAAAATTTACCCAAAAAAAGTCCTAATTTAGAATAAACAAATTTTATAATACACAGGTTACTGAAAATTTATTTTAAAATAGTTGAATTGTGATACGGTTTACCTCCTTTGTGAAAAAAAGTATTGTTTTAAAATTTTAAAAAAATTTTTTTAAAAAAAAAAATTGGGCCGGGGGAAAAACATCGGTAAAAAAAAATATTAGTTGGGAAAATTTTAAAACATCATTTGTTTTGCATTTTTGTATTGTTTTGCTCGCTATGCCCTCCAATGAAGTTTAAACAATTTTTTAAAAAATAAAAATTTTGTGAATTTCCCAATAAACTGTCGCCCTTTTTGACCAATTATAGGGATAGAAGGAAAGGCAAAATTTTTGGGAAGCGAAAATTAAAGGTTTTTTTTTGGTTGGGAAACCTTTTTTAGTAAAATCAATTTTCCCCTTTATTTTAAAGATTTAAATAATTCACTTATTTTTGTTTTTGTTTTTTGTCGTATATCAGTAAATCAGTATTCCGCTTTATCATGGGTTTTTAAATCTGTGTTCCCCTTGTTTTTTGTATTGTACTCCGGGGTTTTTTTTTTTCAAGTCCCGTCATGTGTTTACCCCGTGCATATGGGCTTTTTTTTTTTTTATAGGGAAAAGTTTTCATTGGTCATTAAAGTTTTACACGAATAATTACTTTTGGGCGAAATTTAAAATTTGCACGGGCCCTCTATAAAATCATTCCCCCCGGAAACATTTTCTAGTGAAAAGCAAGTTTCTTAAGAATTTCCTTTGTACTTTGGCAAAAAAGACCTTTTCCGTTTGGGCCCTTGCTACCCCTTTTTAAAATTTTGGGAAAATGTCCCTTTCCTTTTGGACACCTTGCCCCCCCTTTTCTTTGTAAATTTGGGAAAAAATTTCCCTTTCCTTTGGGCAAACCCTTTCTTAAAACCCTTTTTACTTTGGAAATGTCCTTACCCTTTTTAAAATTTCTATCTTTTTTACTTTGGGGAAAATGTCCTTACCTTTGGGACAAACCCTTTCTACCTTTGTACTTTGGCAAAACGCCCTTACCTTTGGAAACCTTGGGTATCTTTGTCTTTGGCAAAACGCCCTTACCTTTTGGCACCTTGCTACCTTTTTACTTTGGGAAAACGCCCTTTCCTTTGGGGCACCTTGGGTAAACCCTTTTTACTTTGGGAAAACGCCCCTTTCCTTTGGGAACCTTCTACCTTTGTACTTTGGCAAAAAGCCCTTTCCTTTGGACACCTTCTACCTTTGAACTTTGGCAAAATGTCCTTTCCTTTGGGGCACCCTTTCTAAATTTTTTTTCTTTGGGGAAAAAGTCCTTACCCCTTTTTTTAAACCCTTTTTTTCCTTTGTACTTTTGGGAAAAAAACCCCCTTTCCTTTGGACACCTTTTCTACCTTTTTCTTTGGGAAAATGTCCTTTCCTTTGGACAAACCCTTTTACCTTTGTACTTTGGCCCAAAAAACGCCCTTACCGTTGGGAACCTTTTACCTTTGCTTTGGCAAAAAAGGCCCCCCTTACCGTTGGCCCCCTTGTACCTTTTTTCTTTGGGGGAAAACGCCTTTCCTTTGGACACCTTGCTACCTTTGAACCTTTTGGGAAAATGTCCTTACCTTTGGACACCTTTTCTATCTTTGTACTTGGCAAAATGTCCCCTTAAACCCTTTTGGGCACCCCTTTCTACCTTTGTACTTTTTGGCCAAAAAGGGGCCCTTTCCTTTTGGGCACCTTGCATCTTTTTAACTTTTGGGAAAACGCCCCCCTTTTGGCAAATTGCTTTCCTTTTACTTTGGCCAAAAAGTCCCCCTTTAAATTTTGGGAACCTTTTCTACCTTTGTTTTTTTGGCAAAAAAGCCCCCTTTCCTTTGGACACCTTGCTACCTTTGTACTTTGGGGAAAAAAGGCCTTTTTCCTTTGGAAAAACCCCCCCCCTTTTTTTCCTTTTTACTTTGGCAAAAAGCCCTTACTTTTGGGAACCTTGCTCCTTTTTTCTTTTCCAAAAAAGCCCTTTCCCCTTTTGGGCACCTTTTACCTTTTTTACTTTTGGCAAAAAAGTCCTTTGGACAAACCCTTTCTACATTTGTACATTTTGGGAAAATTTCCTTACCGTTTTGGAAAAAACCCCTTTCTACCTTTTTTACTTTGGCAAAACGCCCTTAAACCCTTGGGGAAAAACCCTTTCTACCTTTTTACTTTGGCCAAAAAAGTCGTACCTTTGAACCCTTTCACCCTTTTTACATTGGGGAAAATGTCCTTACCGTTTTGGGCACCTTGCTATCTTTGTACTTTTGGGAAAAACCCCCTTTAAGTTGGAAACCTTGCTAAAACCCTTTTTACTTTGGCAAAACGTTTCCCTTAAACCCTTTTTGGGGAAAACCCCTTTCTACCTTTTTTAAATTGGCAAAACGTCCTTACCGTTGGACACCCTTTCTATCTTTGTACTTTGGCAAAATGTCCTTACGTTGGACACCCCCCTTTTTTCCTTTTCCTTTTTTTATTTTGGCAAAAATTCCCCTTTCCGTTTGGCACCTTCCCATCCCTTTTTACTTTGGAAAAACCCCTTACCGTTGGACACCTTGCTATCTTTGTACTTTGGCCCCAAAAAGCCCTTTACCCTTGGACACCCTTTAAACCCTTTTTACTTTTTTCAAAATGTCCTTACCGTTGGGGACCTTCCTAAACCCTTTTTACTTTTTGGGAAAATGTCCTTACCGTTGGACACCTTTCCAAACTTTGTACTTTGGCAAAAAAGCCCTTACCCTTTTGGGGGGGGCCCCGGGTTTCTACCTTTGTACTTTGGCAAAATGTTTCCCTTTCCCTTGGACCCCTTGCTATCTTTGTCTTTGGGCCCCAAAATTTTCTTTTTCCGTTGGGGAACCCTTTTTACCTTTGTAAATTTTGGGAAAAGCCCTTAACCCTTGGTAACCTTTTTCTAAACCCTTTTTACTTTGGCAAAAAAGTCCTTTCCGTTGGTAACCTTTGAACCCTTTTTTACTTTTTGGGAAAAATTTTTTTACCCCTTGGACACCTTTTTTTTCTTTGTACTTTGGGAAAAAAGCCCTTCCCCTTGGTTTAACCCTTTTAAACCCTTTTTACATTGGGCAAAATTCCCCTTTCCTTTGGACCCTTGCTAAACCCTTTTTACTTTGGCAAAATGTTTTTTACCGTTTGGGAACCTTTTCCCACCTTTGTACTTGGCAAAAACGCCCTTCCTTTGGGCACCTTGTTTCCTTTTTTAATTTGGCAAAATGTCCTTTTCCTTTGGACACCTTGCTTTCCTTTGTACATTTGGAAAAAGTCCTTTTGGGCACCTTGTACCTTTTTTTACTTTGGGAAAACGGGGCCTTTCCCCTTGGACACCTTGCCCACCTTTTTTACATTGGGGAAAATGTCCCCTTTCCGTTGGTAACCTTTCTACCTTTTTACTTTTTGGGAAAACGGGGCCCTTTCCTTGGGGGGCACCTTTTCTAAACCCTTTTTAATTTTTCAAAAACGCCCCCCTTTCCTTTGGACACCTTGTTTCCCTTTTTACATTGGCAAAATGTCCTTTGGACCCTTGCTACCTTTGTACTTTGGGGAAAATGTCTTTACCGTTGGTAACCCTTTTACCTTTGTACTTTGGCCAAAAAAGTCCTTAAAACCCTTGGACACCTTACTCCTTTGTACTTTGGCAAAAAGTCCTTAAATTTTTGGCACCTTTTTCTAATTTTTACTTTGGGAAAATTTTCCTTTTTGGGCCAAACCTTTTTACCTTTGTACATTGGGGAAAACCCCTTACCTTTGGACACCCCTTTCTACCTTTTGTACATTTTCAAATGTCCCCTTAACCCGTTGGACACCCTTTCACCTTTGTACTTTGGGCCCAAAAAGTCCTTACCCTTTTGGGCAAACCCGCTTTAAATTTTTTACATTTGGCCCAAAATCCCTTTGGACAAACCCTTTCTACCTTTGTACATTTGGGAAAAAGCCCCTTTCCGTTGGGAAAAACCTTTTCTTTCCTTTGTACTTTTGGCAAAATGTCCTTACCCCTTTGGGCAACCCCTTTCTACCTATGTACATTTGGGAAATGTCCTTACCCCTTGGGGCAAAAAAGCTATTTTGTATTTGGGAAAAAAGCCCTTTAACCGGTTTTGGGCACCTTGCTACCCTTTTTACATTGGCAAAATGCCCCTTTCCCTTTTGGGCAAACCCTTTCCCACCTTTGTTTCTTTTTGGCCCAAAAAGGCCCCCTACCTTTGGACACCTTGCTACCCTTTGTACTTTGGGAAAATGCCCTTTCCTTTGGAAACCCTTTAACCCTTTTTACTTGGGAAAAAGCCCTTACCTTTGGAACCCCTTTCTAACCCTTTTTTCTTTGGCAAAAATGTCCCTTTGGCAAACCCTTTCTACCTTTTTTCTTTTGGGAAAATTTCCTTTTGGGAAACCCTTGGGTACCTTTTTACTTTTGGGAAAACCCCCCTTTTCCTTTTTGGGCCCCTTCTCCCCTTTTACTTTGGAAAAAAAAGTCCTTTGGGGCACCTTTCTACCTTTGCTTTTGGGAAAATGTTTCCTTTTTAAAACCTTGCTACCCCTTTTAATTTGGCAAAATGTCCCTTTTGGGCACCCTTTCTACCTTTGTACTTTGGCAAAAAGGCCCCCTTTTCCCTTTTTTTCACCTTGGGTACCTTTGTAAATTTGGCAAAATGCCTTTGGACACCCCTTTCAACCTTTGTACATTGGGGAAAAAGACCTTCCGTTGGGGCACCTTGCTTTCCTTTTTTACTTTTTTAAAAAAGCCCTTACCTTTGGGCACCTTTTTAACCCTTTGACTTTTTGGGAAAATTGGGGCCCCCTTTGGGCCCCTTGCTACCTTTTACTTTTGCAAAAAAGTCCTTAAACCCTTTTGGGCAACCCTTTCTATCTTTTTTACTTTGGCCCAAAAAGGGCCCTTTTCCGTTGGGAAAACCTTTCTATCTTTGTATTTGGAAAACGCCCTTACCGTTGGACACCTTGCTACCTTTGTACTTGGCAAAAAGTCTTACCTTTGGACACCTTGCTATCTTTTTTACTTTTTGGAAAAATTTTTCCTTTGGGCATTTGAACTTGTACCCTTTTGGGAAAATGTCCCCTTTTAAAAAGTTGGGAACCCTTTCTACCTTTGTACTTTGGGAAAAAAGCCTTAAACCCTTTTGGGAAACCCTTTCTACATTTTGGGCTTTGGCAAAAGTCCTTTCCCTTGGACACCCTTTCTACCCTTTTTAATTGGGGAAAAAACCCCTTTCCTTTGGAAAAACCTTGCTACCCTTTTTTAAATTTGGGAAAACGCCCTTACCTTTTTGGGCACCCTTTCTACCCCTTTTTACCTTTTGGGAAAAAGTCCTTACCCTTTTGGGAACCCTTTCTACCCTTTTTACTTTGGCAAAAAGTCTTTACCCTTGGTAACCCTTTCCCACCTTTGTAAAATTGGGGGAAAAGTCCTTTCCTTTGGGCACCTTGCTACCTTTTTTACTTTGGCAAAATGTTTCCCTTTTTTTTGGGCACCCTTTCACCTTTGTACTTTGGCAAAATGTCCTTTTGGGGCACCTTGCTAACCCTTTTTACATTGGCAAAACGGGCCCCTTTCCTTTGGACACCCCTTTCTACCTTTTTACATTGGCAAAATGGCCTTTTTCCCTTGGGGCACCTTTCTAATTTGTACTTTGGGAAAATGTTTCCCTTTCCGTTGGCCCCCCTTGCTACCCTTTTGGGACTTTGGGAAAATGTCCTTACCTTTGGACACCTTGCTACCTTTGTTAAAATTTCCCAAAAATTTCCCTTTTGGGCACCTTTTCTAAACCTTTTTACCTTGGCAAAAAACGCCCCTTTTTCCGTTGGCCCCCTTGCTACCCTTTTTACTTTTTACAAAATGGCCTTACCGTTGGAAACCCCTTTCTACCTTTTTTACTTTGGCAAATGTCCCCTTTCCCTTGGGCACCTTGCTACTTTTTCTTTTGGGAAAACCCCTTACCTTGGACAACCCTTTCTACCCTTTTTACTTTGGCAAAAAATCCCTTTCCCCTTTTGGGCACCTTGCTCATATGGACCCCTTGGCCAAAAAAAGCCCCTTTCCGTTGGACACCTTGCTATCTTTGTAAATTTGGCAAAAAAGCCCCTTTCCGTTTGGGCCCCCTTGCTACCTTTTTTTAACCCTTGGCAAAAAAAAGCCCCCTTTCCTTGGACCCCCTTGCTACTTTTTTTATTTGGCCAACCCCCCTTTCCCTTTTGGGCGGCCTTTTTCCTTTGTACTTTTGGGAAATTTCCCCTTTCCTTTGGGCACATTTCAACCTTTTTTAAATTTGGCAAAACCCCTTACCTTGGCCCCCTTGCTACCTTTGTACTTTGGCAAAATGCCTTTGGACCCTTGGGGTACCTTTTTTTACTTTTGGGGAAAAAAGTCCCTTTTTTACACCCTTTCTACCTTTGTTTCTTTGGCCAAAAAAGCCCTTTCCTTTGGACACCTTGCTAAAAAAATTTTTACTTTGGCAAAAAAGTTCCCCTTTTGGGCACCTTGCTTTCCTTTGGTTTCTTTTTCAAAATTCCTTTGGAACCTTGTACCTTTGTACTTTGGCAAAAAAAATGTCCTTTTTGGGCACCTTTCTACCTTTGGGAAATTTGGCAAAAACCCCCCTTTCCCCTTTTTTACACCTTGCTACCTTTTTTCTTTTGGCCCAAAAAGTCCCCTTTTGGGCACCTTGCTTTCCTTTTTACATTGGGGAAAAAGACCTTACCGTTGGGAACCTTGCTAAAATTTTTACTTTGGGAAAAAAAAACCCCCCCACCTTTGGAACCTTCCTTGTTTTTCCCCTTTTTTTTACTTTGGCAAAAAGTCCTTTGGACACCTTTTCTTTCCTTTGGGACTTTTGGAAAATGTCCCCTTTTGGGCAAACCCTTTCTACCTTTGGGAAAATTTTTCAAAAAAGACCCCTTTCCGTTGGGGCACCTTGCTACCTTTTTACTTTGGCCCAAAACCCCCTTACCTTTGGGGCCAAACCCCCTTTCTCCTTTGTACTTTTTGGGAAAATGTCCCTTTGGGGCACCTTGGGTACCTTTGTTTCTTTGGCAAAAAGTTTCCCTTACCTTTGGGGCCCCCTTGCTATCTTTTTTTTAAAAACCTTTGGCAAAAACCCTCCCTTACGTTTGGAAAAACCTTGGGGCTAAATTCCTTTGGGTTCCCTTTGGGGGGGGCCAAAAACCCCCCTTTCCCGTTGGGGGGGGCCAAACCCGCTAAAATTTTTAAATTTTGGCAAAATGGGGGGCCCCCCCTTAAAACCTTTGGAAAAACCCCTTGTTGGTATTTTTTTTGTACCTTTTTGGGAAAAGTTCCTTTTGGGCACCTTGCCCCTTCTTTGGGGCCCCCCCCCCACCCTTTTTTAAAATTTTTCTTTTTGGCAAAAAAGTCCTTTCCGTTGGTAACCCTTTCTACCCCTTTTTACTTTTTTGGGAAATGTCCTTACCTTTGGACACCTTTCAAAATTTGTTTCTTTGGCAAAATGCCTTACCCTTGGACACCTTTTTTTCCTTTGTACATTGGGCAAAACGCCCTTACCTTTGGACACCTTGCTACCTTTGTACTTTGGCAAAACGCCCCTTAAACCCTTGGAAATTGCCCACCTTTGTTTCTTTGGCAAAAAGGGCCTTCCGTTTGGGAACCCTTTCCCAAATTTTTTTACTTTGCAAAATTTTTCCCTTTTCCGTTTGGGAAACCTTTCACCTTTTTACTTGGCAAAAAAGCCCTTCCCCTTGGACCCCTTGCTTTCCTTTGTCTTTGGCCAAAAACCCCTTCCGTTGGACACCTTTCAAACCCTTTTTTTCTTTGGCGAAAAGCCCCTTTTTCCCTTTGGGAAAACCCCTTTCTACCTTTGTTTCTTTGGCAAAATGGGCTTTTAACCCTTTTGGGAACCCCGCTACCTTTTTATTTGGCCAAAATGTCTTTACCGTTGGGAACCTTGCTACCTTTGACATTGGCAAAAAAGTCCTTACCGTTTTAAAACCTTGGGTTTCCTTTGTTTCTTTTGGGGGAAAAAGTCCTTACCGTTGGACACCTTGCTACCTTTGTAAATTTTGGGAAAATGTCCCTTTTCCCTTGGTTTAAACCCTTTCTGGCCTTTTTTACTTTGGCAAAACGGCCCTTTTCCCTTTTGGGCACCTTTCACCTTTTTACTTTTGGGAAAAAAGGGCCCTTTGGACCCTTGGGAAACCCTTTTTACATTGGGGAAAAAGCCCTTTCCTTTTGGGCAATTTCTTTTCCCTTTTTGCTTTGGCAAAATGGGCCTTTGGAAAACCTTGGGTTTCCTTTTTACAATTTGGGGAAACGCCCTTACCGTTGGAACCCTTTCATCTTTTTTACTTTGGGAAAATGTCCCTTACCGTTTGGGCACCTTGCACCTTTTTTACTTTGGGAAAAACCCCCACCTTTTTGGGGAAACCCTTTCTACCTTTGTACATTGGCCAAAAAGCCCCTTTCCTTTGGACACCTTCACCTTTTTTTACTTTGGCAAAATTTCTTTTTTCCCTTGGTAAACCCTTTTACCTTTGACTTTTGGGAAAAAATTTCTTTTCCCCTTGTAACCCTTTCTACCCTTTGTAATTGGGAAAAAAAGTCCTTACCCTTTTGGGCACCCTTTTACCTTTGTACTTGGAAAAAGTCCTTACCCTTGGACACCTTGTTACCTTTTTAAATTTTTGGGAAAAATTTTTTACCCTTGGTAACCTTGCTTTCCTTTTTACTTTTGGGAAAATGTCCTTTCCCTTTTTTGGAACCCCCCCTTTCTACCTTTGTACTTTTGGGAAAACGCCCTTACCGTTTGGCAAACCCTTTCTAAAACCCTTTTTACTTTTGGGAAAACGCCCTTACCGTTTGGGGCCCCCCTTTCTACCCTTTTTTACTTTGGGGGAAAAGCCCTTTCCTTTTTGGGAAAACCCTTTCTACCTTTGTACTTTGGCAAAATGTCTTTACCGTTGGTAACCTTGCTACCTTTGTACTTTGGCAAAATGTCTTTACCGTTGGTAACCTTGCTCCCTTTTTTACATTGGCAAAAAAGTCCTTACCTTGGACCCCCTTGTAAACCCTTTTTACTTTGGGCAAACGTTTCCCTTTCCGTTTGGGGAAAACCTTTCTACCTTTGTACTTTGGCCAAAACCCCCCTTTCCTTTGGACACCTTGCCCACCTTTGTATTTGGCAAAATGTCCTTTTGGGGGCCCCTTTCTCCTTTGTACATTGGGGGAAACGCCCTTACCTTTGGAACTTTTTCTACTTTGTTTCTTTGGCAAAATTTTCCTTTGGACACCTTCTAACCCTTTTACATTGGGGAAAAAGCCCTTTACCGGGTTTGGGCCCTTTTCTATCTTTTTACTTTGGGGGAAAATGTCCTTACCGTTGGGGCACCTTGTACCCTTTTTACTTTGGCCAAAAACCCTTAAAACCCTTTTGGGCACCTTTTACCTTTGTCCCTTGGGAAAACGCCCCTTTCCCTTTTGGGCACCTTTCTAAATTTGTTCTTTGGCAAAATGTTTTTTACCTTTGGTTTAAACCCTTTTACCTTTGTACTTTTGGGAAAATGTCTTTACCGTTTTTTAACCTTTTACCCTTTTTACATTGGCAAAAAGCCTTAAACCGTTGGGGGACCTTGCCCACCTTTTTTTTCTTTGGCAAAAAAGTCCAACCGTTTTGGGCACCTTTTACCTTTGTCCCTTTGGGAAAAAGTCTTTACCCTTGGGAAACCCTTTCTACCTTTGTACATTGGCAAAAAGTTTTCCCTTTCCGTTGGACACCTTGCTACCTTTTTTCTTTGGCAAAAAAGGGCCCTTAAACCCTTTTGGGCACCCTTTCTTCCTTTTTTCTTTGGCGAAACGCCCTTCCCTTTTGGGCACCTTTTACCTTTGTACTTTGGCAAAATTTTCTTTACCGTTGGTAACCTTTCTACCTTTTTACTTTTGGGAAAATGCCTTTTTTTTTTCCCTTTTGGGAACCTTGCCCCCTTTGTTTTTTTTTTTTGGCAAAAAGTCCTTTAAACCCTGGACACCCTTTGGGGACCTTTGTAATTTGGGAAAAAATCCCTTTCCGTTGGAACCCCCTTTTCTACCTTTGACTTTGGCAAAAAGTCTTTTACCGTTTGGGAAACCCTTTCTACCCTTTTTTTCTTTGGCAAAAAGCCCTTTTCCCTTTTGGGCACCTTTCTACCCTTTTTCTTTGGCAAAAAGTCCTTTGGACACCTTGGACCTTTGTACCTTTGGGGAAATTCCCTTACCTTTTGGGCACTTTGCTATCTTTGGGACTTTGGCAAAATGTCCCTTTTGGGCCCTTGCTTAAACCCTTTTTACAATTTGGGGAAACGCCCTTAACCCTTTTGGGCACCCTTTCTTTTTGTACTTTGGAAAATTTTCCTTACCGTTTGGGCACCTTCTACCTTTTACTTTGGCAAAACGCCCTTTCCTTTTGGGGCCCCCTTGCCCTTTGTACATTGGGAAAACCCCTTTTCCTTTGGACACTTGCTACCTTTGTACTTTTGGGAAAAAAACCTTTACCGTTGGTTTCCCCTTTCTACCTTTGTACTTTGGCAAAATGTCTTTACCGTTGGTAACCTTGCTACCTTTGTACATTGGCAAAATGTCCTTACCGTTGGACACCTTGCCACCTTTGTACTTTTGGCAAAAAAAGTTTTTTACCCTTGGACACCTTTCTACCTTTTTACTTTGGGGAAAATTTTCCTTTTTTTTTTCCCGTTGGTAAAATTGCTACCTTTGTACTTTTGGGAAAAGCCCTTTCCCTTTGGGGCACCTTCTACCTTTGTAAAATTTTTCAAAAATTCCCCTTTGGGAACCTTTGCTACCTTTGTACATTCCCCGAAAAGCCCTTACCTTTGGACAATTTTTTCTATCTTTGTTTCTTTGGCAAAATGTCCTTTGGACACCCCTTTTAAAACCTTTTTTACATTGGCGAAACGCCCCTTTTCCGTTGGGGCACCCTTGCCATACCTTTGTACTTTGGCAAAATGTCCTTAAACCCTTGGGCACCTTGTACCTTTTTTACATTGGGGAAAAAACGCCCTTACCTTTTTTGGGAAAACCCTTTCTTCTTTGTACTTTGGCAAAATTTTCCCCTTTTGGGCACCTTGCTACCTTTGTACATTGGGGAAAACGCCCTTTTCCTTTGGGCACCTTTTATACCTTTGGGACATTGGCAAAACGCCCTTTCCCTTTTGGGCACCTTGCTCCTTTGTACCTTTTGGGAAAATGTCCTTTGGACACCTTGCTACCTTTGTACATTTGGGAAAAAAGGGCCCCTTTCCCCTTTGGGGGCACCCTTTCTATCTTTTTTACTTTGGCAAATGTCCTTTGGACACCTTTTATCTTTGTCTTTGGCCAAAAGCCCCTTTCCGTTTTGGGCACCTTTCTACCTTTGTACTTTTGGGAAAATGTCCCCTTAAACCCTTTTGGGCACCTTGTATCTTTTTACTTTGGGGAAAATGTTTCCCCTTTTGGGGGGAACCCTTCAACCTTTGTAAAATTGGCCCCAAAAAGCCCTTAAAATTTGGACACCTTTCTAAACTTTGTACTTTGGCAAATGTCCTTTGGAAAAACTTTTCCCACCCTTTTGGGAAAAATTGGCGAAACGGGCCCCTTAAACCCTTTTGGGCCTTTGCTATTTTTGTACTTTGGCAAAATGTTCCCTTTTCCGTTTGGGAACCTTGCTACCTTTTTTACTTTTGGGAAAAACCCCCCTTACCTTTTGGGGCAAACCTTGTACCTTTGGGAAATTTGGGAAAATGTCCTTACCTTTTGGGAAAACTTTCTACCTTTTTACTTTGGGGAAAATTCTTTACCGTTGAATAACCTTGCTACCTTTGGGACTTTGGCAAAACGCCCTTACCTTTGGACACCTTGCTACCCCTTTAAAACTTCGGCAAAAAAGCATTTCTTTGGCACCCTTGCTACTTTGTACCAAATTTGGCCCAAAAAGTCCCTTTTGGGCCCTTGCTTCCCTTTTTTTTTGGCAAAACGGGCCCCTTTTCCTTTTGGGCACCATGCTAACCTTGGGACAAATTGGGGAAAATGTCTTTTCCTTTTTGGGAACCTTGCACCTTTGTATTTGGCAAAAAGCCCTTACCGTTGGTAAAACCTTTTTTACCTTTGTACAATTTGGGAAAAAGTCCCCACCTTTTGGCACCCCTTTCTACCTTTTTTACTTTGGCAAAATGTCTTTACCGTTGGTTAACCCTTCTACCTTTGTACTTTGGGAAAAAAGCCCCCTTTCCTTTGGGCCCTTGCTATCTTGTACTTGGCAAAAATTGGGCCTTACCTTTTTAACCTTTCCCACCTTTGTACATTTGGGAAAATGTCCTTTTTTGGGCACCTTGACCTTTGTACTTTTTGGGAAAAACCCTCCCTTTCCGTTTGGGCCCCCTTGCTACCTTTGACTTGGGAAAATTTTTCCTTAAAGTTTTGGTTTAAACCCTTTCTACCTTTGTACTTTGGGCCCAAAAAGGGCCCTTTCCTTTGGACACCCTTTCTACCTTGTACTTTGGCAAAAGTCCTTTTTGGACACCTTGCTACCTTTGTTTCTTTGGCCAAAAACCCTTACCGTTTTTTCACCTTTCTACCTTTGTCCTTTGGGGAAAACGCCCTTTTCCTTTGGGCCCCCTTGCACCCTTTTTAAAAATTTGGGAAAAAATTTTCCCTTTCCCTTTGGGCAACCTTGCTACCCTTTTTAAATTTGGGAAAAGTTCCTTTCCCTTTTTACAAACCCTTTCTTAACCCTTTTTATTTGGGGAAAATGTTTTGGGGAACCCCTTTCAACCTTTGTACATTTTGGGAAAACGCCCTTTCCTTTTTGGGAAAACCTGCTACCTTGTAACATTTTCAAAATTTTCCTTTCCGTTTGGGCACCTTTTCCTACCTTTTTAATTTGGCCAAAAAAGTCCTTACCTTTGGACCCCTTGCTACCCTTTTTTCATTGGCAAAATATCCTTTGGAAAACCTTGCTACCTTTTTTCATTGGGGAAAGCCCTTTCCGTTGGACACCTTTCTACCTTTGTTTTTTGGCCCCAAAAAGTCCTTTTCCCTTGGACACCCTTTCTATTTGTACTTTGGGAAAATGTCCTTACCGTTTGGAAAACCCTTTCTATCTTTGTACTTTGGCACAAAAGCCCTTTTACCTTGGACACCTTGTCCCCTTTTTACTTTGGCAAAATGTCCTTAAACCCTTTGGGGAAACCCTTTCTACCTTTGTACTTTGGGAAAATGCCCTTACCTTTGGGCAAACCCTTTCTTTCCTTTGTTCCCTTGGCCAAAAAAGCCCTTTTCCCTTGGACACCTTGCTACCTTTGTACATTGGCAAAAGCCTTAAACCCTTTGGGGCACCCCTTTCTTTTTTGACTTTTTTTGGCAAAATGTCCTTAAACCCCCCCTGGACAAACCCTTTCTTTCCTTTGTTTCTTTGGCAAAAAGCCCTTACCTTTGGACACCTTGTACCCTTTTTATTTGGCAAAATGTCCTTAAACCCTTTTGGGCCCTTGCTACCTTTGTACATTGGCAAAACGCCCCCTTTCCCTTTTGGGAAATTTTTACCTTTGTACTTTGGGAAAATGCCCCTTTCCTTTGGAACCTTGCCCACCCCTTTTACTTTGGCAAAATGTCCTTACCTTTGGACAAACCCCTTTCTACCTTTTTTACATTGGGAAAATGTCCCTTTTGGGCACCTTCTACCTTTTGGGACTTTGGCAAAACGTCCTTACCTTGGACAAAATTGCTACCTTTGGGACATTGGCAAAATGTCCTTACGTTGGTAACCTTGAAACCCTTTTTACCCTTTTGGCCCCAAAAAGCCTTACCTTTGGACACCCTTTCTACTTTTTTACTTTGGGAAAAAGTCCCTTTTGGGCAACCCTTTCTAAACCCTTTTTACTTTGGCAAAAAGCCCCTTAACCCTTGGAACCCCTTTTACCTTTTGTACTTTGGCAAAAAGCCCTTTTCCTTTTTGGGCACCTTTCTACCTTTGAAAAATTGGGGAAAAAAACCTTACCCTTTGGGCACCTTTCTAACCTTTGAAAATTTTGGGAAAATGTTTCCTTTCCTTTGGACACCTTGCTACCTTTTTTCCCTTTTGGGAAAATGTCCTTTGGGGAAATTGCTAACCCTTTTTACATTGGAAAAAAGCCCTTAACCCTTTGGAAACCCTTTTACCCCTTTTTAAAATTGGGGAAAATGTCCTTACGTTGGACACCCCTTGGGGGTTCCTTTTTACTTTTGGGAAAATGCCTTACCTTTTGGGGACACCTTGCTACCCCTTTGGGGACATTGGCAAAAAAAATCCTTTGGAACCTTTCTACCTTTGTACCCTTGGCCCCCAAAGGGCCCTTTCCCCTTGGAAACCCTTTCTACCTTTGTCCCCCTTTGGGAAAAATTTTCCTTTCCCTTGGAACCTTTTCTACCCTTTTTACTTTTGGGAAAATGTCCCTTTCCCTTGGACCCCCTTGCTTTTCTTTGTCCCTTTTGGGAAAACGCCCTTTAACCCTTGGACAAACCTTTCTATTTGTACTTTTGGGAAAAAAGTCCCTTCCTTTGGGGAAACCCTTTTTACCTTTGTTTCTTTTTTCCAAAATTTCCCTTACCCTTTTTTTACCCTTTCTACCCTTTTTACATTGGCAAAAAAGACCCCCTTTCCGTTGGACCCCTTGCTACCTTTGTAATTGGCAAAATGGGCCCCTTTCCCTTTTACACCTTTTCTTTCCTTTTTTACTTTGGCCAAAAAGTTTCCCAAACCCCTGGACCCCTTGCTGCCCTTTTTACTTTTGGCCCAAAAAGCCCCTTTCCTTTGGACACGTTTGCTACCTTTTTATTTGGCAAAAGGGCCTTACCCTTTGGACCCTTGGGTAAATTTTTTACATGGCCCAAAAAAACCCTTTCCTTTGGGGCACCCTTTCTTTTCCTTTGTACTTTGGCAAAAAGCCCTTACCCTTTGGGGCACCTTGTACCTTTGTAATTTGGGGAAAATGCCTTCCTTTGGACACCTTGTAATTTTTTCTTTGGCAAAATGCCTTACCGGGTTTGGGCATCTTGCTACCTTTGTACTTTTGGGAAAATGCCCCTTTAAAACCCTTTTGGGCACCTTTTCTACCTTTGTCCCTTTTGGAAAAAAGCCCCTTACCTTTTGGGGCACCCTTTCTACCCTTTTTCTTTTGGCAAAAAGTCCTTTGGAACCTTGCACCTTTTTTTTTGGCAAAAGTCCTTTGGGGCAACCCTTTTTCCCCTTTTACATGGGGAAAAAGCCCTTTTTTTCCCTTGGACACGTTTTTTTTTCCTTTTACTTTGGCAAAAGGGCCCTTTTTTCACCCTTTTTTACCTTTTTACTTTTGGGAAAATGCCCTTTCCTTTGGACACCTTGTTAAACCTTTTTTCATTGGCAAAACGCCCTTACCGTTTGGGACCTTGTACCTTTGACTTTGGCAAAAAAGTCCTTACCCCTTGGGAAAAGGTTTTACCCTTTTTACTTTGGCAAAAATGTCCTTTGGAAACCCTTTCTAAACCCTTTTTATTTGGCAAAAAAGTCCCTTTCCCTTTTGGGAAACCCTTTCTAATTTTTTTTCTTTGGCAAAAAAGCCCCCTTTCCCTTGGTAACCTTGTAAACCCTTTTTACATTGGCAAAATGTCCTTTACCGTTGGGGAAAAATTTTACCTTTGACTTTTGGGAAAATGTCCTTAAACCCTTTGGGCACCTTTCTACCTTTTTACTTTGGCAAAATGTCCTTACCTTTGGACAAACCCTTTCTACCTTTTTTACTTTGGCCCAAAAACCCTTACCGTTGGTAACCTTGCTACCTTTGTACTTTGGGAAAAAAGCCCTTAAACCATTTGGGCACCTTGTACCTTTGTACATTGGCAAAAAAGCCCTAACCTTTGGACAAACCCTTTCTACCTTTGAAATTTGGCAAAATGTCCTTTGGGCACCTTGTACCCTTTTTACTTTTTGGGAAAAAGTCCTTACCGTTGGAAACCTTTCTACCTTTAACTTTGGCAAAAAGCCTTTCCGTTGGAAAACTTTTTACCTTTTTACTTTGGCAAAATGTCCTTTCCGTTGGACACCTTGGGTAAAATTTGTTTCTTTTTTCAAAAAGTCCTTTTCCGTTGGGAAAACCCGGGTACCTTTGTACTTTGGCCCAAAAAGTCCCCTTTCCGTTTTGGGCCCCCTTGCTACCTTTTTTACCCTTTTGGGAAACGCCCCCACCGTTGGACACTTGCTACCTTTTTACTTTTGGGAAAAAGCCCTTTCCGTTGGAAAAAATTTTTGCCCTTTTTACTTTTGGGAAAACGCCCCTTTCCGTTGGGCACCCCTTTCTTTCCTTTGTACTTTGGGAAAATGCCCCTTTCCCTTTTGGCCCCTTGCTACCTTTGTACTTTGGGAAAATGCCCCTTAGTTGGAAAACGTTGTACCTTTTTTACTTTGGCAAAACGCCCTTACCCTTGGTAACCTTGCTATTTTTACTTTGGCAAAAATTTTCCTTACCTTTTTGGAAAACCCTTTCTACCTTTGACTTTTGGGAAAATTTCCCCTTTTCCGGGGGGAAACCTTGCTAAACCCTTTTTACTTTGGCAAAACCCCCCTTCCCTTGGGGCACCCTTCATCTTTTTACTTTGGCAAAAAGCCCTTACCGTTTGGGCACCCTTTCTACCTTTTTAATTGGGAAAAAAGCCCTTACCGTTGGACACTTTTCCCACCTTTGTACTTTGGCAAAATTTCCCTTAAACCCTTGGTAACCTTGCTACCTTTTTACTTTGGCAAAAAAGGGCCCTTTCCGTTGGACACCTTTCTACCTTTGTACTTTTGGGAAAAAGTCCCTTTTCCTTGGACACCTTGCCCATCTTTGTACTTTGGAAAAAGTCCTTACCTTTTTTGGGGACCCTTTCTACCTTTGTAATTTGGCAAAACCCTTCTTACCGTTGGGCACCCTTGGGTACCCTTTTTTTATTTGGGGAAAACGTCCCCTTTCCGTTGGACACCCTTTCTCCTTTGTTTCTTTGGGGAAAACCCTTTTCCGTTGGGCACCTTGCTCTTTAGTATTAAGTGTAAAATTTGCTAGGGCGTTTTGGGAAGTTTGTTCTTTTTTTAATTTAGTAATAAACCCAAAAACCGCGAGAAAGGGATTTTTTAAATCTGTTTTTTCCGTCTGCATTTTGCCCTTGTAATTCGTATTGGTTTTTTTTCCCCCGATTTCATGTTTAAAGTTGTAATTTTTTTTTCTGTCTATCTGGTACTTTCCCCACCAAAAAAATGGGTTGGGGGCTTTTTAAAATTTGGTTTTGGGTTTTCCCCCACACCCCAAAATACCACCTTTTTACAAAAAATAATACTATGCCATAAAAAATTGTTCTAAAAATTTCCTGTTTTGCAGGTAAACTTTAACATATGGAAAAAAATTATGACTGATAATTGTAAAGTTTTTTTTACTTAGAAATAAAGTCTGTACGTGAATCTGATTGTATCATCCCAAAATCCTTGGCCTGTGTTTTTTAGGCCCTTTGGGTATACACCAGCATAATGTTTTTTGGTTTTAATTTACTGCCAACTGCGAGGCCCCATGCAAAATAAAGTAAGTTTGCATGCAATCAATAGTTGTTTTTCTTTTAACATGATAGAAGCTGTGACAAAGTTTTTAAAATTTTTAATTTAAAAGGATACTAAACGACGAAATATTTAAAAAACAAAAAAGGGTTAAAATTTTAAAAGTCCAGGGTTGAGAGTGTTCCCAATGCGACTTTGAAAGTGGGTTAAAAAGCAAATTTAAAAATTCATATTTCCTTTTTGTAATTTTAAAAAAGTTATTTTTTTTTTTATCGTTTAAAAAAACAAAGTACTTTCTATCTCAATTTTTTTAAAAACATCGACAATAATTTTTTTTGAAATTCCATTTCATATCCAAAAAATTGGGCTATGTTCCGGGGGGCAAAAGAAAAAAAAAAAGAATTTACTTGTCCTTTTTTAAAAAAGAAATTTTGGTGACCTCCGTATTTCTTTTTTTAATTATGTCTTTTTTTCCCGGGTTCCCCAAAAAAAATATTAAAATAACTGGAATTTTAAATTTTTATGAAAAAAAAATTTAAAAATTTTCAAAAATGGGAGAAAAACACAAATATATTCTGAAAGATTCATTTTGACTTTTTCCTCTCAATAACAAAAATATTTTAAACAACGTTTTGAATAGAAGGGAAAAAAATGTTTACTGTCTTCGTAAAAATTTTTTTGAAAAATTTTTATTAAAATGACAGCTGTTAATTTTTCCGGGAGATATGGGCGGGGGGTATTTTTTATTAATTAAAAAAAATTGTGAAAGGGAAAAGTAAATCCCCTGGCAAAAAGAAATGTAATTTTCATTTGAAAAAATAAAAATTTTGTCTAATTATTACATTTAATGTTGAACCAATTATTCATTATCCTTTTTAACCCTTTCATTTAATTTTCTCAAAAAAAATTTTTATATGTCTAATAATATTTTTTTAAAGAGTCATAAAGAAATGGAGAAGACAGTAGTTAAATTTTTTGACTTTTTTTGTGAAATTCAAACAATGTATTGCTGTTTAGTATTTTGTTTCTTCTTTTCAAACAACTCAAACAGAAATATCCATTTTATTTTTTACTTCATCTTCTTTTCAAAGTTTTTTGGTTCCCACTTGCTTTCCTGTCCCTCTTCCCAATCCTCGTGATTTTGTACATTGTATTTCTGTTCTATATCAAACATGTTCGAAAGCTGAGGAAATTAAAGTAATGAACGAGATGTTTTTTGTTTTATGAATTGCTTAATTGAAAGATGTTTCTGTGATCTATATTTGAATGATGCCTATTATGCATATTCTAACTGACGCACTCTGTTTCTAGCACGCAAATTGACTGGCAGTTGAATTTGCGACAGCATAAATGTTTGCTCTCTGTATAATTCCTTTCGTCTCCTTCTAGATAAAAATAGCCAGCTTTATTTAGTCATTTTATGTTGATTCTGCCATTAGAAAAAAATGCGACAAACTCTTACATTTTGAAACCCTTAAATCCTTCTCTTGAACAACTTTCATTTCCTACACGTTAAATAATATGATGCAAAACATTAGGAAGCGAGCGCTGAACTGGCAGTATTTGCGAGGATCGGACTTTATTTTATAGTTCTAACATAAGTAGTTAATTACTTTACAATCTAGAAGATAATTATTACTATATCTGGTATCCCTTGAATTAAGTAGATTGCTAGGTTTTTAAGAAAGTGTCTGATGCATGGGCAGTAAAGGTCCCATAAGAAATATAGGTGGGACTTTATTTTAGCATAGTCTAATATTTACCAAAATAATTAAGTACACGTCACATTGTGTGTGATGAACGGACCTCACATTAGTTCCAAACTTTTAAAATTGCAACATATTTGGAATTAAACCTAATTTGTCAAAATTGATGCAATATTATAATTGTTCTTATATTTAACAATATAATTGCCTACGTAGCTCTGTCATATTGTGCTGACGGCAAATCTGTTTGTATAAGTATTCCATTTATTTTGCAAGTGTAAGTAAATTGGGTGTAAGTAAAGCCACTTTCGTTTTTATTTAATTATTTCTCCATTTGAACGAATGTCTTAAATGAAAAACTGTATGTGTTATGGGATTAAGTAATTATAAGGTACGAATGCGTATTTAGTAAGTCATGTTCTACATTTTTTTAACGGGTTCATTCATTTTAATCAGTTTTAAAAAGTATTCAACAAAGTTGAACAGGAATCGTTATTTTGCTTTCATCTTCTTCTTGCATGAGGTATTTTATTCCGGCATATACATTTTTCAGTTCAAGTAAACGCTTTGACTTTAAAATACAAAGGTAGTGTAATTACCAGAGAGGAAATAGTCAACGTGAAAGAAAACTCTGTCCTTATAGTGGAGTGTACGTCTTCGTTCGGTCGACCACTACCCCATATAGAATGGTTTAGATATTCAAATGGAAGCACACTGTCAGACAAAAACTTAATTGGAGAGGTTTATGCGAGTGATATTGCAGTATTACGGTACAACACATCAAAAGACGATAACGGTGTGAGCATTGGCTGTGTTGCAAGTAACAGGAGAAATTTCAGTGTAACATCTAAAACGATAAACCTGAATATTTTATGTAAGTGTCTACCTCATTATAACGCCTTAAACGGAATTCTGCATTTTAAAAACTATTTTAACTTTTCAATATAATAACATTATTGAAAGAAATATTAAAAGTCATATAAAATGATCATAAGTATATCAATATTAAAATTACTGGATTCTTTGGACTGTTGAACAGTAAAGCTAATTTTATATTTGTAACTTATCAGCTTTGTATGGAGAAATATGTACGAGTTTTGCAGCACAATATTACTCCGCTAAAGGACGAGGGCATATTTCTAGATGCAAATCTAATAATCTTTTCATTACATACGTATCTACACATATAATATTACATAAATATAACGAACTCAATAGCCTGAATAAAATTAACTATACTGACGTAAATTCACGAAATTACCTCAACGACACACATCAAAATGACATCATGTACCCGATATGAAATTTAGACATCAATATGGAAAAACATTGTAACCTAACAGAGAGGTCGCTGACTTCAATCACTTGCCCCTCATCGATGCGGGTTCGAGCCTCACAAGAGGCGTTGAATTCTTCATGTGAGGAAGCCATCCAGCTGGCTTAAGGATGGTCGGTGGTTCTACCCAGGTGCCCACTCCTGATGAAATAATGCACGGATAGGCACCTGTGGTCTTCCTCAACCTTAAAAACTTGAAAGTCGCCATTTGACCTATAATTGTGTCGGCGCGACGTTTAACCCAACAAAATAAATAACTTAACAGAGAGTAAATACATGAATATGCGAATAATAAACAATCCAGAAACGAAAATATGTTTAGACTTTCCGGACACACAGACGTTTCCCTCGGCACGTGTTTAATATATATAGTCAATAAATCATATTCGATGTTTTAGGACGTGTATATGAATCCTGAATATTCGTCTCTCAAAAACGGGCAATGTGCAAAGTTTTAAACATCTTTGTACGTTAATGTATTAAATTCTTGAAATGATTCCATAGTATATATCATTCAGCTCCTGATGATGACTTTAGTGGACCTGATCCATCGAAACCATCGTTTCTCTGCAGGATACAGCAGTAACTGAGTACCCGAATCTATTCAGTTATCGTAATTATATAACATTCTTTTAACGTATTCCGCCGACATCCTGAAAATCTGTCCGCAATGTAACATGTACCTTATTGAACATATCAACACGGCTTATTGCATCCGCCCCAATTAACATTGTAAATTACAGCAATTAATCTAGCTCATTTCGTGATACATGAAAACCGACTAATATACTTTAGTAAGCAGATTTAACGTTTTTGTTGTCGCCACATAATGCATTTGTTTTCAAAACGGATTTCATGTTGTACCTCTAAACATCTCCATCTGCTGTGCTTACTGTTAGAACTTTCCAACAGCAGCAAAACTAAAAGTAGTGTTAGTATTTTTATGACAACAGGAACAGCAGTAATACTAGTGTCACTGCTGTTATTGCTGTACTACTAACTTCAAGCATGTAATGTTTTTAGAACACTCCTTTTTCGGAAAGAGTCATACTCAAATTCTTTCAAAGATCGTTAAATTGTACTCGTATTAATAGTTACACTGCTTGTTGGTGACAGGATACGGGATATACGCTGTCTCGAAAATCCATATGAGGCTCGCTCGAGCCTGATATGGATTTTCGAGACAGCGTATACCCCGTATCCTGTCACCAACAAGCTGTGTAACGATTTTATCTTGCTGACTACCCTTTACTTACATGCTATAATCTAATAATTTGTAAATTAACAAAGCGGCAGCCATTTTTTAAAATCAAAATTCATATCTGAAATGTACTAACAGGATATGGAATATATCCTGTCTCCACGTGACGTCTGTTGACCAATAGAAATGCGAGAAACTTGTAGGAGGCAAGATAAATCTTTATATTTCAGTAAATGTCTCATCACAATCACAGACTATAAACACAAATGAAAGTCAGATATACAGCATTAGCAATTTGCAAATATCAGTTAGAATTTCAAATTTATCAAACAGTCATTATTTGCAAAACCAACGATTTGTTGCAAGCATATGCTTATTAAACCAGAAATAACACAGCATGAGAAAATACAGTACTAAAGTATCAAACCAAAAACTCTCTGAAGAGAGTACAATCGGCCATAACATAATATTTTAACTGAACAAAAATAGGCTTATTTCTATTAAATTACAAGAAATGAAATGCCATAAGTTGTATTCTCTTCTGGTAGCCGGCAAGGAACGGTAAGATTTTCCATTATCACTCATGTAAAGAATAAATGTGTTCAATAAATGCACCTCCGACCCCGAAACATAAAGCCGATGAAATGTAACAAAACGCCGACGAATGCTTACTGTATGAACTCTAAGCAATGGTCACATTTACGTTCACGCACGTAGTTGGTCGTAGTTCATTTTAAACGTAGTTTGTCGTACGTTGAGGTACGTGTAAGTTCGAACAACTACGTTCAACTATGAGTAAATCGGGTAGGGTTAACTAGGGTATCACTACGTCTTACCACAAGTTACTACGTATATACTACGATCGAAGTACGAACAACTACGACAAATTAGATCAACTACGTTGAGCTACGGAAAAGCGTTTAGCCGTAGTGGAGCCCTGGTTTAGTTTAGCCGTAGTGGAGCCCTAGTTGATCGTAGTTGAACCGTACTGTCGATGTGTTTTTCTTGTACTACGATCAAAAACGATACACACTACTGTTAAGTACGATCAAGTAGGTTTAACTAAGATCAACTACGTTCAAACTACGGTCACAGTAGGGTCAAAACATCGTAGTTAATCGTTGTCAGATTTTGAACATGTCGAAAAATTATTTGCTTACTACGGACAAATCATAAGTTCGAACTACGATCATTACTACGTTTGACTACGATTATCTACGTGTAACTACGCTTAGTACGATCAACTACGATCAACTACGATCATTCCTTACTACGATTAACTACGTGTAGTGTGACCACGCCATCAGATAGTTTACGGTTATGCATGCGGTATGATTCAATTTAAACTCCATCTTTACTTGTATTTTTGTATCATTTATTTAGATCTAATGTATATACAATGTATTTAGTAAGCCTAATTTTATATTGCATTTTGACGTCATTGTCCTTGATACATTTGATGTGGACGTCATTTTCTATTTTATTCTTTATGTCGAAAAGTTGCACATTCGTAGTTTAAACAGTTAATATGTTTATAAAGTTGAATCCTGTTATGCTTACACAATTTCTCTATTAAATACAAGGCTACAAACGTACAAATTATTCAATAAAGAGTATACAATAAAATAGGGGAGCGAGATGAAAACCCATTTCATTTCATATAATATTCAATTTCAATTTCATGAATATAAGCTTCTGATGCTTTTCTGTAAGAAACTATATAACTGTATAAATTAGTTATCTAATCTCATCGTAAGTGTTCCTGATGAGTCACGGATCATAGGTACGCTTATAAATAGTAAGCTTTAACAGTTCTGTAGTGATGACATTGTACCAAAATTAGAAGTCAACATTTCTATGGGGCTTCCGTGACTGAGTGGATAAGGTCAGGACCCGCACTCTTTCCAGTCATTAGTTCCATGACAGGTGTGATTTCAACATTACTTAGAGGTACATCATTGAATATAACCTGAAATTCATTATTAAGAAAACGTTCATTACAGTAAAACACGCCTTCATTAGGACTGAAAAAGTGATCGTCAGGAGTATTTTACCTTTGAAATATATTTCAAAAGCAGACAATGGTATATTTGGATCTTCAACGTGTGAGGCGGCTTTTAACATCTTCCAGTACAATTTCAAACTTTCGTGTACGTTCATCGTCGTACTTTCTTTTGGCAAATATAATCTGAACGTGATTTAGACAGCAAAACTCCGTTTTCGTCAGTTTTACAATTTCTATAACGATTTAAAAGTCATAAAATACATTTCTTTATTTTTCAGAGCTATCATCAAACCATGACTTATTGTTTTGTGATGTAACATTTTGGAAGTTTTTATTCATTTTTTCCTTAAACAATTTATCAGTTACACTATTCATTTTACTTAAAATCGGGCAAACTTGACTCAACGTCAACATTTTTTACAACACTTCCAGTGTGCAAAATCAAATCATTTAGCTTTTAAGTTTCCACTGTATCGTTTAAAGCATTAACATAATCATCTTTTAGTTCAATATTCCATATATATTTACTATCTAGCGTTAAATAATCACTATCATCAGAGCCATTTTCATGCTGATGAATAAAAATGTTTTCATAAGTAAATTCAATAACACAATGAATCTGATTAGGCAGTGTAACTAAAAATGCAAACTTCAAGTAGGAACCATCTATTTCAGATATATGTGTAGCTAACTGCATCAAAGTACCTGTATGTAGACTGAAAAAATATTATGGAAAAAAAGTTATTTGAGCTGAAAAAAATGATCCCGGGTAAAATATTTTGAAAAACTGGAGACAACTCCGCTATGACTTTACTGTAGGCTTAGGTGGCTATTAACCTAGTACCCTATGCAAACTATACACTTTTTACCTCTACGCAGGGAAAAAGCATGCATAATTATGCATAATTGCCACAATGATTATCAATCTCAATAGAAAACTGTGTAAAGAGCAAACAAGTTAATGCCCTGGGGAAAGTGTGACATTTTCTGTGGTGAAATTTGTCAACAAACTGACGATAATTTTGAAAAAGTCAAAACACACAGAATTTCACAAGGTAAAATATGTTTAAAAGGCTACTGCTGGAAAGAGAATAATCTCTACTATCCACATATATTCATCAAAGTATGGGAATTATCATGCATAGTATTTAACATAGATAGATTACTTTTCCATTGCACTGGTATAGCAATTATTATTAGGATTAGCAAACGGTGTTAACTGAACAATCTCACTATATAAACAGATTGTTTCCCATGTGCAAAGAGGGCTAAGTCTCTACGATATGGTCTGATAACTGACTGGGATCATGGACTGTAAAGGATGTAATGTAAGGAAACAATGATTCGGATACAATAATATAAACAACTAGATTACAGCCTTTGTGACCCACAAACGTATATTTCCAATGCCGGCGTCATCACCTACACGGCCATTTAATGAAGTCCATTCTGTTTAAAAAATTCAATAAATGCAGTCCCATTACTATTAAATTGACCTTTATCCTGTGAACATCTTGGATAAAAACATGAGTTTATAATCGTCTGGGAGACAAAGAAAAGGTTCATTTGTATCAAAAGATACATTGTTTATGTGGTCGAAAAGGTTCTGTTCAGTTTTATAAAATCGACTACAGCCCTCGGGCGTAACATAACACAGACCAACAAATAAATCATCAGCTAACGAAAACAATTTTCCGTCAAGTCTCAACCATAAAAAAATCTTCACTTTCAGAAAAATAAATGTATTTTCATTAACAAGCGTATTTCTGATATAATAGGGTTACTATAAAAGTAGCTTGAGTGGAGTTTTGCCTGATCGTGTCTCACGAGGCGCGCAAAAAGGCCTATATTTGTCACATATTACGCTATGAAGCATTTTGATATTTTTCTTCTTTTATTCCCCGCAGAAGGCGGAGGGATATAGTTTTGGCGTCGTCCGTTCGTCTTTCCCTCCGTCAGTCCTTGCGTCCGGAGTCATATTTATGAAGTGGTTTGAAATATTTAAATGAAACTTCATATACATGATAACTACTGTAGGATAATGCGGCCTGTCAAGTTTCACATCAGATTGCCCAAGTAACACCAGAGATATGGCCCCTAGTAGTTGTAGTGTTAACTACATAGGGTACAATAATAATGGCAATTTCTGCTTCGTAACTTGTGACATATTTCACATAGAACTGTGAAACTTAAATTACATTTAGATAACCACAATGAGAAAGTGCTCAGTTAATTTCGTCAGGATCTCTGTAGTATCTTCAGAGCTATTGCCCTTTTATTGTTTAAAAATCCACATAGTTGTACATAAAAAACGAACCAATTAGTAGTATTACATTAAACTTCTTCCATTTTTTCTATGAACATTTATTATCCACAAGTGAAGTTGTGTACTCACACCCGGCCCCCCACAAAATTGTTTTTCTTCATTTTTCATTTCCCATCAATATTTATTATCAACACGTAAAGTTTTGTACACTCAACCGGTCACCGCCACCGACACCGCCCCACACATCCCCAATTTCGTTTTTCTTTCCTGATGTTGTTCTGGGACGATCTGTGTATGAAAAGAATTGGAACCACTGCCTTACCCTTGCATGATCGTAAGAGGCGACTAATAGGGTCTTAACACTTGGTTTTGCCGTAACTCTGTGATTCCAGCAGTTATGCAAATTTTGATTCCATACCTCATGTTTTTATTTCGATGTAAATGAGATGTGAAACCAAAATTTGTAGTCCTGTTTGGCGCCATATAACCTATACTGTGTTGGTGCGCCGTAAAACCCAAATAAATAAATAAATGATTTAATTTTCAAACTTTTCATGAATATTTACCAACATGTGAAGTTGTTCCGTCCCCCACCTCGCTACTCCACCCAGTCACCCACATCACCCCAATCATGCATCCCCACAAAAAATATTTTTTTTATTTTCCATTAATATCTTTTATCAACATGTGAAGTTTTGTACCCCCCCCCCCCCCGCCCCCCCCCCCCCCCCCCGCCCCACTAATTTTTTTTCTTTCCTGTTTTTTAATTTTTCAAACCTTCTAAAAACATTTATCAACATTTATCACCACCTACGTTCCAGATTTCTTACTTGATCGTGCTGTCTTGAGAATGTACGAGCGTTTTTTTTTCTCAGGATATCCACCATTTTGAAAAAAAAAGTTTATTCGAATGTTGCTTGTAACAAAAGTTTTGCCAAACATTAATGTTAAATAATTTAAATATGGCTAATAATGTACCATTTAACCAAATAGAATCTACTTTTTGCGAAAAAAATCACCCTTATTTTGGGCTGTCATTTGCCTAAAATTGACGTAAGATTTACAATGCGGTAGGGATAGGAAATTCAAATATCTATTAAAGTAGATCAGGTTTGGTTTTGATATTTTCCTGACTGATACATATGGTGAACAGCTATAAACGAAATAAAAGTTTTCAAGATAGCACTTTATATTATCTGAAAATAGAAATTGAAAACAAAAAGAACAAAAAAATATCAAAATTCAAAGTTCACCAATTTTTAACAGATTTTTTCTTAACAAATCTCTTAGATGCATGATGACCCCAACTTTTTTCTTTCCATTTTGAAGCATGTTAGTGTGTCATTAAAGCTGCAAAATATTTTGAAAATCTTAACTTCAGATTTTTTTTGTAGATCTAAATACGTTTTTCTATTGAAAATAAAGTAGGTGGGGTCATTATGTCAACATGTAAAAATGAAAGAGATTTGTTAGTGATGTTTATGCTTATATAATATTGACTACACTTTGTATTCATATTAACCAGAAAGACCTGAAATCTCTATAACATTAAGTGGGATATTATATGCTTTATAAAGTACCACCATTTTTTCAATTTTACAAAATTTCAGAAATGCTTAAACAGTGGGTTGAGAAAATGCCCTATAAAATTAAAACGAATTCGGTGACCCGTGTTTTTCGGCGAATGCCGTATTAAGAACGCATTCGTGACCATGCCACGTGATTTCAGTTTGCAAATCAGACTACCCGATAACGCATTGTAGATAATTTATCAAAATGAACGATGTATGCAACACTCTGCCTGATCGGACGAGAGTGTCTATTTGTTTCATTCTGCTGATTGTGCTACGCTGGGTGAAATGTAGACGAAGCATTTATGCTAAATGACGCTGTTCACAGTTTTAAAGCTAAGTTTCGCTCAGTATATTTAGCAAGAATATTGATTTATCTAAAAAATGATAAGTAAGTTTAATAAATATGATAAAAACCTGTTCAAATACCAACATATATCAGTTTACAGAAAGAGCTGAATACGGTCTGCGTATCACATGAATATGGGTGTGATTAGTGTCTTCTATGTAGAGAAGTGCCTTCCAGACCGCTGCTGTAATTATTTGTCGTAGAATAAACGAAACAAAATTGCACATCTAGGAAACCTTTGTGAACATTTTAAAGAGAACCATTTAAATTGTTGTTAAGTGTGGTGTTTGGTTTTGCTATTTGCAAAATGTTAGATAGATGATAGAATCAATGACACGATTTGTAAACCTCATATACTTCTTGTCTTACTACAATTAGCCGACAATCTTTTTTAAAGATTGTTCTTGTTTTTCACTCTCCTGATTGTGCAACGCTAAGTGAAATGTCAGACAAGGAGTGTTTAATGACGCTGTTTACAGTTTTAAAGCTACGCTTCGCTCAATATATTTAGCAAGAATATTGATATTATATCTAAAATGATAAGTAAGTTTAATAAGTGTAATAGAAACATGTTCAAATACCAATATGTATCAATTTACAGGGAGAACTGAATACGGTCTGCGTATCACATGAATGAGGGTGTGATTAGCCGATCGATTAATGTCTTCTAGGTAGAGAAGTGACTTCAAGACTACTGCTGTAATTATTCGACATAGAAAAAAAACAACGAAACAATATTGCACCGTTACGAGACCTTTGTGAAAAATTAAAATATTGTTTAAGTGTTGTGTTTAGTTTTGCCATTTTCAAAATGTTAGATAGATGATAGAATAACACAACTGATATGAAAACCTCATAAACTTGTCCTAATACAATTCACCGACCATCTTTTTTAAAGATATTTCTTGTTTCTTATCTTGTTTGTCTTGGAAACTAATGTTCTTCAAGCTCACAGAGTATGAAAAAATTCTTAAGGTAGTTCTGCACGTTTGAAAAACCGGAAGTGATGGCGTAACGTCACTTATTCGGAAAACGTAGAATAATGCCTGGATTTGGCGTACGGAAACAAAAATCAGTTTATGAATTAAGGGCAACCTGTGAATAAATGTATTAAAATGGCACTGTTACTATCTTTCTAAAGTTAAAATATGATATTAAAACATGTTACACATTAAATAATTCAAAATAATGTCTTAAAATTAGCTTGTAATAGACGGTTCACTTTAATCGTAGCCAAATATCTCAAAAATAAGCATACGGACCTGTACATTTTATTTCATCATATTATAGGCCATATGTCTATTTATGACTGTGAGAAGTTACATTAAAATCTACATAGTAGAAATATTTCTATTCGCGAAAATGTTTTGAAAATTGCGTTTTTCCCATAGTCTCCCATTATGAAAACTTGCGTGAGGTCGAAATTTTTCAAATCAGTCTAGCAAAAAATCAAGCACACGACCCTATCTTTTTTATTTGCTGAATTTTCTTAGAATATTCCGAAGTTTTGAAAAATCAGAGTTTAATCAAATTCTACATTGTAGAAAAAAAATTCGATCCTAAAGTGCAGAACTACCTTAACGTTAGAAAAAAATCATTCCTACATCCTGAAGGACTTCTGTAATAAAATTATTTGATTCTTAGTAACATCCTTAACTTTTTACTGGATATATTTCTTGACATTCTTCAACACAAGTCCATTCGGCGGGGGATAGCAATTCATCGACTTTGCTTGTTATAAAACAGTACATATGTTTTACTGAATTATAATATGTACAAAATAATTAACAGATCCCCCTGGTATCGATGAGATGAAAAACTACAGCGTAGCTGAAGGCTCCACGTTTAGAATTCTATGTCCAGTGTTACCAGGAAATCCTACTAGTCAAACGCTACAATGGAAAAGTGAAGGAAATTACACAATGGCAACCACTGCGGTGTTGTCAATTTCAAATGTGTCCCGAGAAAATAACATGATGTACATTTGCATTTTGACTTACATGATGAAACCTACCGGCAGTGATATCGAAGAAGTAGGGGAAGTTAGTAAAACGTTTTACCTGAGAGTCCTTTGTAAGTAATTTTTCGTTAAAATGCCACGAGTATTATCTTCTTTTCTTCAACCACTATTGAAATATATTTTATTGTTTTAAATAAGTGAAAAGTATTTCGTATGGAATTTGAATATGAATATCAACTAAAAGGGAGGAAGTAGAACATATTAGATTATAATTAAGCTAAAATGAAATTAAGCTAAAACGAAAAGTGTGCACGAAATGAATATATATGTATTCAGTGTATTTAACGGTCAATTCTTCAAGCATCTAGAGATATCTGATAGTTGGCTTCTTTATAAAAAGAAACCAAAAACGGTCGAAATCAGTGTAGAATAAACAAATTTGACCGACAAATGCAGCTTATTAAATTTAATTTACATTCAAGACATGATTTCTAACATATAGTACGATACATTCACTTGATATAAAAGGAGAAATGGTTCTAATTTGTCTTGTCTATATGCCTTTTTACTGGCAAACTAAAAGCACTAGGTCCCGTTGCCCTATAGGGGTCGCCCGTTCGTTTCTTTAGTCCGAACACACGAATAAATTTGTAGTTCGTCATCCTATCGTGTCCTCGGGTCGTCAGCACGAGCACAAGAAGATACGAAGAGACTCCAAAGCACACGACGAAACGACAAATCGGTAGTTTGTCCTCCTTTGCGTCCTCGTGTCTCCGCCCTGTGCAAACGAAGACATGAAGACACAACAAGTGTCTTCGTCATGTGTGAATATATGAATATTACGAGGGTACGCACAGTATTGATATAACTTACAGTTCGTTTAACAAAATCTGCCGATGGATATTTACAACTACACAATGTGTTATTATCCTGAAATACATTTACCTAAAATACTCTTTTAACAATTATGCTTATACTGGTATCATACAGCTATACTATATCCATGAAGTGGGAACCTTAGGCCTTCCTAAATTCATTCCTTATCTGCTAACTTATTTAGTTAATCTCTTTTCAGTATAGTTTTAAGAAAATAGCTTACATCGTAGAAACAAAGTGTGGTCTAAACTTAACTAAATACAGTATGTTTTCTCTTGTCGTTAAGCATCTGAGAAGTGTCCTATAAATTTGTTAAGGATATGCTTTTTTGAAATGGATGTAATTGTATCAGTAATATTTTAAACAAATGTGTCAATATCACCATCAGCTAAGGAGTCTCAGTTTGTGGCGGTTACATCTCGTCTGCGACTGTCATAGCACCCTGATCGAATTTCCAAGTACTGTATGTTTTAGCATTAGGTTTTGAGCATTTGTGACAACAATATAAGGAACAATGAAATCTAATATTTTGGTAAGGAAAGGAATCTCTTACTCGAGATGTATAAACACTACATGCAGAGGATAAAGGGAAAAGTATGAATTGATTCGGATTATCTGGCTTATGTTGTATTGTGTAGTTATAGCTTTATTCACTTATTAATGTTCTCCTGTAATATTTCGGAACAAATTGTAATGGGATCTTCCTTAGACAAAGTCAAATAATGTTTAATTTTAGTACAAAGAATTATGAGTGCCATATTACATTTGCAAGACAATCATGCCGTTCAAGCTCTATAGAGATCTGTTGAAAAATGAAGGAACTTGCGCACACAAATGAATGACCCTCTTCCAAAAATGTTAATGCCAATTTCTCATGTTAAAAAGCATAGACGCCGTTAACGTATCTTATCTAATCAAATTTAATCTACAGCATGTTACCTATTATCCCGAGTGCAAGATATTTTATTTTGTATGGCCGAGCTAATTCAGTCTAAAAGTAATGCCATTGTAGATATGTATTCATATGTTATTGAATTATTTTGAGTGTCTACAATAAAGTGCTTTTGACCGTGTATGCGTATGAAAAGTTATTTTAGAAATATGGTTCAATAATAATATTAATAATAATGCTACATAAAATATCAAATCGATCATAAATTAGTATTAGGCTTTTAAACCTTTAGAAAATATACTAATTTCTGTCATATCTGACCTAAATGAGCTCATCATATGCCCTTGAAATGAATACTAATACATGAAATAATGAGGGGTACTATTTTGATGCCAGGAATCAAAGCAAGTCCATTCTTTTTGGTGTTTTTTCCCCCACAAAATCACGAAATTTCTAATATCTATGGCAAATCTGAGTCAAGTTATGTAATTTAACTTAGACGTGCTTGTGTTTATGACATTGGCTATTAGAATAGAAATATATGGAATGAACTCGTATGCTTTTACATGAACTCTTGAACATTAAAAATTTCAAACAATTATTGTCCGTTTTCTTCTTATGTAAATCTT
Source organism: Mercenaria mercenaria (assembly GCF_021730395.1). Lineage (NCBI taxonomy): Eukaryota > Metazoa > Mollusca > Bivalvia > Venerida > Veneridae > Mercenaria > Mercenaria mercenaria. Next base: position 6,082,912 of record NC_069374.1, read on the forward strand.
ATGTACTGATGTAAAAATACTTGAATAAAAATCTTTTATCTTTTTCATGTTATGCCTAACATTTCTAAATGCTGATCCTTGCCATTTATTATGTTGTAATATGATATTGAGATTTTTAAATACCCTTTTTATGCGAATACATGTATTATTATCTGTTGCAGACAGAACAATCATCACAAAATTTACCACCAACGACCTTCAAACCGGCACAGTTGTAGTCAGTTACTACGACACAGTGCAATTAACTTGTGTTGTTGATAGCAATCCCGATTCAAATATATCAATTTTGTTCAACGAAACAATACTTGAACAAACAGCCAAAAGTAAACGACTTACCTTCAATATGAAAAAGGCTGATTGTTCTAATGCTGGTGTGTATACTTGTATTGGAGGCAACGAGTACAACTATGGCAACATGGCTCGTGCTAATCTGACAGTGTTTGTGAAATGTGAGTACAACTGTTTTAATACAAATCTTCAAAATATGTACGTTTCACCACATGTGTTCGTATAAATTTTATCTATATCCTTAAAAGCTGCACATTTTATATTTATATTATTATTTATTAAATTATATATTTGTTATCATTTTTTGTATTTAAATGCTTATTTCAGCGTTGCATTGTGTCCGAGACGACCAGCAGTTAAAGTCGAAAAACGGCGATAACTTTTTTCTGAATGAAATATATGAGACCTCAGTTTAAGATATCTTGTGATCATTGTTTGAATTCTTAATTTGCTGCTAAAAATTTGATGAATCTGGGTCAAATACTTTTTGAGATTAGCACAACACCAATTAGGACTGACGGACAGACGTACGGAAAAGAGCAAACCTAAGTGTCTCCTAAAAGTGTTGGTTGCACAAAAAGAGTTTTGAATTTCCGGTGAATGACGATTTAACAAAGAATATTAGGTTCTTTTCGAAAAATCTTAAGTTATGATTCAACCTAATCATTTTCTTTACCAACCAGAAAGGAATCATTCTTATGTCTTAAGATCGTACCCTTTATTACCGACAACAGAAATTCTTACTAGACATCAATGTCCTACCAAGATATATACAAAAATGCATATGCAAAAAAGACAACAATAATTTTGACAAGATGTTGTTTCTACCTTCTTATTAGACTTCTTTTAAAGCTCTCCTGTATGGTAGCTTACATCTCATAAATTAAAACAAGAAACAGCTTTCCAAACGTTTTAAGAATTCCTATATTCAAATCACCTGCCATTAATTTGCCATTTACAGCGTTGTAATTAGGGGGAAAAACAACAACAACAACACATATCGATTATTTTCACACAGATACTTAGGATGTATATAATTAGCACATATATTGTAGACGCAATTTTAAAACTAATCGCATATTACATTAATGCTAACATATCTCAGTCATGACGTGTCCTTACGTGGAATGTGTACATATCTTTCTCAACTATGTATAGAAAATCGGTTATCAACTTGAGAAATATTCTTCCAAAATATTCTTTTAAATTATAAGGCTTATAGAGTTCGATCCCAAAAAATGGTTCAATTTGACTCAATTATTAATATAATGTAATTTGCACATTTCAGCAACATTAAAACCGTTTCCATGTTATATTTAGGTATTTGAAAGATTTCTAGTGCACATCTTTCACAAAAGGACATAAATATTCTCCGTGTTTTCATCTATCCATGTTCTGCATTCCCAGTTTCATGAAAAATATATTGTACGTTTAAAGTAATCGAAGGATTCTTCTTTGTGTGACTGACAGACGGATATATGGAAGGCACACCAGAAGTCGCTACCGGTAAAACGCCGTAAGGAGACTAGTAAACGGCGGAATGCATGATTCTCCTTTATTGCTTTCAGTTTCTGAAGATATTTATCAGCTAGTATATTTGAACTTGTACGATAAAAACACGCGCACGCATGTTTTCCATTCTCTATCGTTTATCTAAAATTTTCGTACTTTCTAAGTAGAATATGTTTTTGAAATAAGACAATCAAATGAAAAAGAAAACTCATTTGGCCAGTAATTCTGATTTTTTTATGTAAAAACAATAAAAATGAAGTTTCTGATGTTCATAATATATATTCATTTGCATTGTAGGTAAACCTAGACCGTCTGTAGTATTAAGGCAAATACAAACTGTTAAAAGTGCTTTAAATATGCCGGCAAAATTAACTTTTACTGCTGCATCGTACCTTGACCCAGGCAAAACAAGTTTTATTTGGATGAGACAGCGAGGGCTTACTTTGATGCCGCTCGATGATGATAAAAATATAATTATAACTACAATAGGCCTGCAATCCAGTCTGACGATCATCAGTGCTACACACACTGACTCTGGAAACTATTTACTAATATACAAAAATTCGGTCGGAAGTAGTAACTTTACCTTCAAACTAATGGTAACAGGTTTGTATCTTTTCATTTTACAAAATATAGAATTGAATATAATTTTGTTTTATACTTGTTTCTCAGCACTAGCCTTCAAACTAAATTATAAATGATTGATATTACTATGAATCACTGAACAGAAAAATGTGCTGCCATATTTGTTTGTTTAATATCTTTCCAGTTCTAAGATTATTTCATTTACAAGGCGTAACAATTATTGGTCAAGGAAACTGCATATGATAAAATCATATGTTGTTTAAGATATTTTGAAGAAAGACGTCTTTAATTTTGCCGAAGGTTTCCTGTTTATAATCAACTGACAGATGTTACAGTTTCACATCATCTAGCATATAGTTATCATTAATGCTCATGGAAAAATATTGAATCAAATACTTACCTCACTTTCTAATAAAGATAAAGGATACATACAATCGAACAAATCGTATTATCAGTATTTTCGAGTTTGAAACGATACTTTGGTTGGTTATATTTTCGGTGTGTTTGCTAGACATATGGTTTTGCTGTTTTTATGTGTGTTTTTTTTCTGACAGTCATATGGACTCTATGCTCGTCTTAACTCTAATGCAGTAATCTGTATACGAAAATGTTTGTAAAAATTTCAAGTCATACACTTCATATACTTTAAATCAATTTACAAAAATGTATAAAGTTTACAAGCCATTCTAAAGATTTCAAGATTTATTTATAATTATCTTATTAGCGAATAAAATATATGTACACGCATATGATTAAATGTATATTTCCTAATATAAGTACAATGTATATATACATAATAGAAACTTGTAAATCTTTCATCTGATTCAAATGTGTTTAATGTGGAAATTGAAAATTTACATTTATCCAGATATCATGATTGAGGTTTTCTTGTAAATTATAAAGTGTATATGCCTTCGCTGTAATTATCGTCTTATCATCCATGGTTCCGAATTCAGATGCACAGATATTGAATTTGAAGGCTTAAATATCCAATCTTCATAACCACGAACATCCGTAAATCAGATGATATCAGGATGAAGGCCTTTTTTATTTTCATTCTAATACACTTATTCAAACAAAACCATTAAACTATGTATTTATTTAACTGACAGAAAAATATACCCATGTTCCCATGTGACACTTAATAAAATGCTTATTATTATTTTTTTAATGGCTGAGGATATGCATGCAATATCTAATGTTCAATAAAGAAATATGCTCTGTGTAGGTATAAATAGTTGTACTCATAATCAAAATAATTACACTAATACTATCTTGTACTTTAGGTTTATAGTCACATTCCCTTATTGGAATGCTATACTTTACAAATCATTGCTCATTGAATGTATATGTTCATTGAATACATTGGCTTGTGTATAAAATGTGACATTGGTTTAAAGCAACAACGCATTTCTACATAAATCAAACTAATGTTTATTATCGAAGTGTGTGAGTAATATATAATATGAGGACATCTGGCATGATATTACAGAGAGGTATTGCATAACCTCGTGAAGAGGTGTTTCATAATAATGTGAAATAGAACTAATTTGTTATAGCTTGACAGCAACCTATTGTTTTATTCAAAACAGTCTTTAGTTTTAATTTTATAAGTGATTTATATTGAAGAGAGCAATAACATTTTATAACTGTTCTTCTAAAAAATCTTTATACAATCGACAGTATCGCGTCGGAAAGCAAACCTACCGTATTTTTGTTAGGAAGTATTTTCACAATTAATTAATAATTTATTTGATTACTTTAATTTAGCTTCATTGCCTCGTCCTGGAGCTTATGGTGATTCCTCAAACACTGGAGCTTTTGTGGCTGTTGGAGTTGGTACTTTCGTAACAACCCTTATTATTGTTGGCATTGTTTTTATCGTGAATAGACGACTGAGGTAAGACTACTTTCATGATTCTTTGGATATTTAGATTTCTATTTTGTAACATAACGTTTAAACTTTTTGCAGGCTAAGTAAGCGATATTTTTGGTCTGCCATATATTTTTCTGATAGAATATATAATCAATATATTAATGTATCACTATATTATATACTCTCGAATAAAAATCCTACTGAATATAAATAATTAAAGCAATGTTTTATACAATATTACATTTTGCTTTGTCACTTTCTAACAGAAAGACCGTTATGGGTGTTTTCCTAATAAAATATATAAATTTGACCATTGGAAACCAACCCTTCAATCCATAATGAGAATATAGGCACTTCTTTAAGGTATTAGACCACTAAAAGTAATATTTGCTTGGTATATTGTTACAGTTGTCCGTGTTTCGCACTGTGTTGCAATTTCTAAACAATTTTACCGTGCCGTTTTTTTATAAACTTTGTATAATGTATGGTATTTCCTTAAGTGATGGCCGCTATCCAAAATGTTTGCAGAGAATTCATTATATCATTAAATTTGATAAAATAAACACCAAACTATTGGTAAACAATTATAAAACACAAAATATAACTGTCAATATCATTTTTCTCCAGGGTGCCTCAAGTAAACGGATTTAACGAGACAGAATTCTAACTCTTAACATTGAAAAATTGAGGTTGAATCCTTCGGGTCTGTTTTGAATTTTGCTCACTTCATTCAGAAATAACCTCGGGGCAAAAGTATAACCTACCTACATTTCTTCCACAACATGTAATCTAAAGAGTGAAGGCAAAATAGAGAACATTTACCGCATTAACTCAGTATTCTTAAAGATGTATAACTCCACCCCTTCTGTTTCAGAGGTAAATTCACTTTGAACAGCAAGAAATTGCTTATCAAATGATAATTTTCCACTTTTGTACAATAAATCAATTATAAGTCTTGGAAGAAGTTAAAACTTACTAGAAAAAAGGGAAAATAATGAAAAAAAAGGTCCCAATAGGGCTTGAACCTACGTCCCCATTGAAAATTGCAGTCAAAGTAGGTTTATGGTAGGAATTGAATACTCTACAAAAAGGAGTATCTCTTTTACGAGTCCAATACCTAAAGTACACCACAAAGGCTATTTCAAAAGCGATTTTCATGTTCTTAACATACATGTAATAACTATCTTGCCGTTTTCAAAGGTGATCCTAAGGAATTTGTTTTTCAGACGGAGGTCAACACTAAGCACACAAAGCCATGCAGTTGAAACACATCCCGATAAACAGACAACAAGTAATTGTACCCACTCAGTAGCGTTTTGCCTTAAGTTTATTCTTTATACTTCTATTGCTTCTGTATACTATTTGAAGCTATTATCGTAATTTATTTTAACCGGATACATTAACTAGAAATGAACACATCCATATGTATTTTGATAGCGGATACTGACAGTTTTATGAACGTGTTTCGGTAGTTCACCGATGTTTTGATGTATTATTGATATTATTGAATGATATGTTATCATTTTGAATTCTATATTTTATTCATATTATGGCAAACGCTGCTTAATGACTGGACCAAATTTTGTTAAACATATCGTACTTAAAACAATATTGCGACAGCGCATATATTACTTACCAGTGGGCAACAAGTAAAGATATGCCAAAAGTAGAGTTGTGTATTCTGCAAGTGTAATTTATTTAATATGGCAATCATCGTTTGTAATTTTTCCTAGATGCAAACACGAAAGATTATCATAATATAAACGAATACGAACTGATCCAAGTGTCTAAAGATGTTACAGACAGAAAAGGAAATGTTGTTGGATGCCAAACAGGTGACATTTGATACAAAAAGCTAATACTACCTTTATAAGCATACTATTCACAGTTTAATCCCCCTTTGCTGTAACAATTTTCCTTGATTTCAATTTAACTCTAAGACAATGCCATGATATGAATCATTTCAAATAACTCTCAGAGCGGACTGTTTCATTTTGAAAAACACATCGAGTAATTTTGAGTTAATTGCAAAAGTGATTAGATTTTAAAGTTAGGCCATGGTAACTTATTTCTGCCATTTTGTTCTGGCGCGTTGGCACGTTTGAAGAACGCGTCAATATGATATACATTGTGGCAATAGGTGATAACACAGCAGATCGAAATGGCTTAAATCCTCCATCTTACGAACAAATGTCGGATAGATTATATGAGAACTTTCTAGATATTTCAATAAGCAGAACAGCATGCAAAAGCATTTTTGGATTCCCACTATCCGATCGGAGACAAATGAAATAATGTATTATTTATATGTGAATATTTGCAAAATAAATAAGAATTAAATGAAAACCCCGGTCACGGATTCGGTAAATACGATACTTACTGTATTATACTAACAAAACCATAATTATTCATTTTGGCTTCAGTTTCGATTGCAGGCTGCATTTCTTAGGATATATTTACCAGACTGTGTTGCTTCGAATTTCAGGAACAAGTACAGAAACAGATTCTTCGATGCAATACGAGTCAATAGATAACAGCAAAAAGGACAGAAATCAGTACTGTCAGCTTCCAGCTACGCGTGAATCTCAAACCAATGTCGCTAGTGAAACGACTGATCAAATAATATTGGACAATGACAAATCAAACTCATCTTCAGAATATATAAATATGAGAATACAAATGTAATTATCGCATTTGTTCAGTTAGTTTTTTTTGATAGCATGTTACGTATTTTCAGAGTTTTCAATACCATGATTGTTCTGCAATCACAAAAATGCACTAAAGAATATTATATACCATTTTCAAATGCGCTGATGTAATTGGTTGAAAGAGGTGCACGCGCGGGTCCGCAAAAAGCGATATTGACCAGCAAAAGTGATAATGACTCTTAGGATGTTACTTTTTCTTATGTGTACGAAATACGGGCCAGTCAAATGAGTGCATTTGAGAATGGCATATAATATAAAAATTACAGACTTCGGTCAATATGTGTTTTTACGGACCTGTAAACTGCGTCCTCGGTCAATATCATTTTTACAGGTCCGTTAAAACACATATTGACCGAAACATAAGTCAATAACTGTATATTATTTATTTAGACCTAAATAAGGATTAGTGTTTGTCTGAGATAGAGGAAATGTGATCGATGTAGTTTAATATCGATCGATGTGGGTTCGAGCCTCACTCGGGGCGTTGAATTCTTGAGGAAGCCATCCAGCTGGCATACGGAAGGTCGGTGGTTCTACCCAGGTGCCCGCTCGTGATGAAATAATGCACGGAGGGGCACCTGGGGTCTTCCTCCACCATTAAAGCTGGAAAGTCGCCATATGACCTATCATGTGTCGGCGCGACGTTAAATCCAACAAAAAAAAAACAAGAAAAACAAAAAAAAAAGTTTAATGTCGAAGTATCTTCAACCAACAGGTGCAATATTGTCAGGAGTGATGCAGCCCAAATGAAAATAAAAGGAATGCTGATCACGAGTGAAACATGATTTGATCGTACGACTTTTCTGTTTATTTCATATATTTCAATGGTTTTAACGGTTTTATCAATTTCACCAGCGTAACGTTAATATCATGGGCAACATGATGACGTCAGAGCAACATCATGGTGTCACAGTTTTCATGTGGGAAAAGGTTAAATAATTCTTGTAGTCTAAGATCTATACTATTGACTAGTGTATTAATATTCTACTTTATCACATGTTTGACGTCGCGGGAGTGTAATTAAGCCATTACTTAAAATTGATAATACGCTAGTGAAATAAAGCTTGTCTCGTATTTTACCCCCATACATGTTATAAAGTATTGTATAAATGAAGCACAAACAGATTCCTTGTCGAAACAATATAATAATTCAACAATGGTATCAAATGAAGCAAGTCAACTTGTCCAATAAACAGAATAAATTCAAAACATATTTCAAACAGTTCCTGATAATCTATCAGAACATATAAGGTAATGGTTTACATAAAATGTGTTATGCAAATTAAAAAAAACAACTTGCCAAATAAACGAGAAACAATTTTTCAATTTAAGGTAGAGATAAACAACACTTTGGAGCAAATGTCAGGAGAGAAAGTGTTTTTTTCCAGCAAAAGATCCTAGTATGTGATATATCTCAATCGATAAGAAAATACAGATATATTTACCAAAATCACTGCGGATTTTTTTCACTGGGCAATACTAAAGAGGCTGCAGCTTTGTTAAACATGTTGAAGGTAAAGATTTTATTTTCAATACTGCAAAAAAAAAGGTAAATTAATTGGAACACTAGGCCTAAAGTGATACCTGCAAAATTGTAAAAATCACTATGCATTTATTTCTTTTATTGTGACACATCCTTATTTAAACAAAGCAAATCTTCGAAACACCACATTACTGAAGATGTACCACAAGCATTTGCTTAATTTAACGAAATGAAAGCTTAGTCACTATTTGACAATACAACATATAGGTTTGAATGTATAAAGAGTTAGATGTATTACTTAAGGCTGTGTTCAAGGCAGAAGATATTAAAACGAATCTTTGTCATACACTGAAGCAGACATATGGGACACCAAATGTAACTGCTGAAATGAAAATGACACATATAATGCAACAAATAAAATTGTTTCAGGAAGGCCAGAAAGCATACATTGCATAAAAAGTTGGCCTACCTCAGGTTTTTATGTTTTGCTGACGTTTCTGAATGCCTTTACTAGTAGAGAAATATGTAGTGAACCGGCAACGGGAAACGAATAGAAGATTGTCTCTATTCATGAAAGTGATGAATAATTTTTTTTTAGTTAATACAATATGATTCATTGGACCAGGATTACTTTTACACATAAATGAATTGAAATTCTGAAATAAGTGAATTTGGTAATTTCTGCATTTTTCTCATCCTTTTTCTGCTGTCAAGGGCAAATAAGTCACTTTACAGGCAATACATATAAAAATCACCATAATTGTGCAATGTCTAGTCATTAACAAGTATTCTCAATAAAGGGGATTTGTCTCGCTTCTTGTATAAGATTCTACAAAGTGCATATGAAGTGGCATATTTTTGTAAAGGTATGTTGCAGAATCAAATTTCTTACATCATGTCAGTATATGTTTATAGTGTACACATTATACCCCTTTAGTTTTAATTCGGCTGATATAAAAACATTGAAATCCTCCTATTTGTTCTGCAAGGCAGGACAGTATGGAATTACCCCACCCACACTTAAGACATAATTCTCTCAAAACTAAAGCTCCGATTGGCTAACTATTTCGGGGATGTAAGGCCCATTCATCAGGCTAACTGTTAGCAAAATTATATCAAAATCTGTTTGTACTAGGAAAACAGCCTTATGGAGACCGCCCCTTTACGTATAAAGGTCCCTCAGGAAATAGTGTAAATGACTATTCTTCTCATAAATTTGATTATTACTTAATTTTACTTGACCTTTTTGTAGGGAAAAAGGTACTGTACATTAGTTGTTTTTATGTTTATAGACCTTACAAATTGTATTCCATGAATAAACATAGTTCACGTGTTTCTGATACTTCGCTAGGACACTTTGACATATTCCAATAGAGACCGCCCGACAGCGGCGGCGCTCTAACTTATATGTAGGTAGAACAGGTGACACCACACAATAAACCTTTAAATCACGCCTTCGAAACGATTGTATAATGAGCAAAACTTCCAACTAGACACTTGCAGAATGTAGATATCTTCTTATTTCAAAAGGTAAAATAATGAATTTTGATCATCGTTTTATTGACCTTTATGCCTACACATATATCGGTAAAATAAATTTTTACTTTGCGAAAAGCCCGTGCTTGCTTGGCTGTGCACGTGCAAATCTCGATTTTGTAATTTGTATTCTTAAAATTTGGTTGAATTTAATTTTACTGTGTCTCGAGAAACCTGGCGTTTTTTTGTAAGTAAAACGCAGAAAACATCTGAAATAAACTGAATATGCCTCGGGTGGGACTCGATGAAAGGGTGCGTGCTATAGGAATGTTGTTTTAAACAGTATTTATTTCGATTACATTGAGTATATACATGCACACATACAGTTAGATACATATAAACAAATTATATATAGGATTCGAAAACAAGTCTTTGAAGAAGACTTATATGAATTCATTTCCTTGAGTGTGTAAGATTTAATGGCGTTGGTCAAAATTTTGAGTATGTGTGTGTGTATATTTTTGAGATGACATGTTATGAGATTTTTGAAACGGGAAGGATAAAAGAAGAAATAAACAAAAAAGGAAAGAAAATGAAGTTTGCCTCAATCAACAATCGCCCAACGCCTGATGTGCACGCGACACGACAATCCAAATTCTTTAATAAGCATCATGTCGTGAAACGTCGTGTAGCGACGATGTATGATTGAACTTGCAAGAACACGGTAATGTTTTCTGGTTGGCTTAGGTTTTAAGAACCGTAAATGAGATTTTGGAAGGTTGTTGGACACGGTAAATTTGAAAAAAAAATTTTTTGTCTATGTGCGTTATAAAGAGGACAGACTAGTAGGAAGTGGTTCACTATTTCAATCTCTCCACATATGCAGTGCGGGCTATCTACAATTGATTTTCTGAATAAGTCGTATTTCAGGGAGCTACATTCTAGACGAAGACGGCTATGAAGGATTTGTCAAAGTCTGCTCCCAATAAGAAAGTGTGGGGGTACACTATGACAATTTGTATTAAGTTTACGCTTGAATTCACTTAATGTAGATGAATTTTTCATATGCTCGGGTAGCGCGTTCCATTCGCGGATGACGGAAGGAAGAAATGATTCTCTATAAAGTCGCGTGCGCGTGTGTATTAAAGGAACATCATTTATGTTCCTTAAAGCGTACCGAGTTTGTGAGTTCGTCGGAATCAAGTGTGACAGATAATTTGGAGTAAGATGATTAATCATCTTATAAAAAGTAATTAGCTTATGTTTTTTCCTTCTAGAAGATAATGGTTCCCATTTTAACTCCTTTAGGAGGTTATTGATACTGCATAATTTTGTAGCGCCGGTAATGATTCTCGCGGCTTCGATTTGTATTGCTTCAATTTGTTTTATTTCTTCAGCAATGCAATTATCCCAGACAGTATCGCTATATTCCAATAAAGGTCGAATGAATGAAAAATATAGTCGTTCAAGACACGATCTTTTAAGTAGGTATTTCAGACCCCGTAACATTCCTATACGTTTCCAAGCTTTAGATATCATAGAAGAAACATGAGAATGTCATTTACGTTCGTTATCAAAAATGACACCTAGATGTTTACGTTCAAGTACATTTTGAATAGGGACTGAGTTCACTGTTAGCTGGGGATGGATCGGTTTAATTTTCTTTCTTGAAACTAAAAGGGATTCCGTTTTATTTGGGTTAAAGTCTACCAGCCAAGTTTTTGCCCATGTGTTAATTTTTTCGAGGTCATTGTTCAAGGTAACTGCAGTAGAATTGGGAGTATCCACTATTAGATATAAACTAGTGTCGTCTGCAAAAAGTCTAATGTTAGATTTTATTTCTGTAACGATAGCGTTTATGTAAATAAGGAAGAGTAGAGGACCAAGTATAGAGCCTTGTGGGACGCCAGCGTTTATTTCGTTCCATTCAGATTGTGAGTTGTTAATAACAACTCTTTGGTGTCGATTAGTAAGATAAAATTTGAACCGGTTGTGTATGTTGCCTTGTAAGCCAAATGAAGATAACTTTTCTAATAGGCCGCGGTGCCAAACGCGATCGAATGCTTTCGAAATGTCACAAAGGACAATTCGTATTTCTTTTCCATCGTCTAGTGCTTGACAAATGTCGTTATAGATATATAAAAGTTGACTGGTTGTTGAGTCGCCTCGTATAAAGCCGGACTGAAAAGCCGTCAACAAATTATTGTCAATGATGTAGTTGTAAAGATGTTTGTGGATACAGCGTTCCATTAATTTACCAAGACAGCTAAGAAGGGAAATGAGCCTGTAATTACTTGGATTAGAAGGATCGGCCTTTTTGAATATTGGTGAGACGTGTGCTTTTTTCCATTCAGATGGGAAGTACGCCTTTTTAATGAGCATGTTAAATTTTTTTGCAAGGGGTCCAGATAATTCGTTAGAGGCTTCCTTTAGCAGTCTAGGGCTTATGAAATCAGGACCAGACGCCTTTGTGGGATCGAGTTGTGAAATAGCATCGATCACATCTTGTTGAGAAAGTTCGAGGTCAGCAAGAGAAGAATCAGTAATTTTATTTAATACAGGAAGGGCCTTATTTGTATCATCTAATGAGGACTGCTCTGAAAAGTAATTGTTTAGCATATTTGCTTTGTCGGAATCAGAAGATGCTTCTGTGGTATGTGAAAATAACGTTGGTATGGAGTTATTTACTTTTTGTAATTTCATTACACATTTGGACAATTTGAACCAATTTTTTTTTGTAGTTAATGAGTTTTCATTAATATTATCAATAACTTTATTTTGATATTCAGTTTTTGCACGCCTTATTTCCTTGGTAACTTGATTTCTTTTAGTCTTAAATCTTTTCCAGGCATGTACTGTATTTTCTAACTTGGCTTGCTTATGTACGCGTTTGTGTTGGCGTATCAGTTTACGTATTTTTGTGTTCAACCAAGGAACATCATTTGGGCCTATAGTTACTGTTTTGTTCGGAATAGACTTTTCGGCAGCAGTTTTTATCGCGAATGAAACATCTTTTACTATAAGGTCTATATTGTCATTTGACAAGATGTTGTTCCAGTCGGTGAGATTAAGAATATGGCGAAAGTTATCGTAATTACCTTTATCGTAATTCCAAATATGTCTTTTGAATGACGTAATTTTGGTTTATTAAATTTCAGAACAAGTACGACAGGACAATGATATCTAACTAAATCAGGTATAAACGGGTCATCTACAAAGCTAGAAAATTACACTGTTTATGTTTTTAACAATACAAAGGTCAATTAAAGAAAATGAATGTTCGGTAAAATGTGTTGGTTCGGTATAGGAATGTTGTAAGCAGAGATATCACGAAGTCAAGTAAGCATTGTGAATCATGTTTTACAATTGTCAATATTCTTTGAAAGAAAGTTCTCTAGCATCATTACACAAGAATTCAATTATTCAGAAGTGACATTCAGTACGTTTTCTGCTTTATTCCAGGTAGCCAGGATCTTTGACAGGCATGTTGGTATTTTGAAGTTTTGCTCAGCTAACTTCTTCATCAGTCCTTACCATATTAAGACATAATGTGCATTCCTATAAAACATTGGTCGTGTTATATAAATGACCAGAAAAAGCGAGTAAAAACCCTTTGATTTAGCAAATCATCGTTGTGTGTTATCAGACGGCCACTAGAAAGACAGAATTACACCACCAACATAATATTTTGAGGTTGTATGTCAGTTTGATAGTATCTGTCAGACGATTTTCTTCTATTCTGTTAAAGTTTGGAGAACATTAGATAAAAACTTCTCCAGCAATTAAGAAGACTCTGTCAATTTTCACAGTTTTAAATAATTGAAGGGTAAATCAATAGTTACTGGGAGTATTCGACTGGTTATCGAACATGTGGGAGATATTATATATAAACACTGTGACTAAGTGTGGTGGACACTGGCTATGTGGTAGTCGAGATAGATAGAGAGTGGAAACTGTCAATTTTCGCAAATTTTAGTAATCCAAGAGTCTTTAGTACAGAACGTCTATAACAATCGGATTGGTATTCAAACCTGGCCGAGATATTATACCCATTAACAGTTTGGTGAATATTAGGTAAGAACTGCTCAAGTAAAAATTCTGATTTTTTTTTTGCGTCACTTTAGGGCAATAAATCAAGAAAGAAGTGGAAGAACTGGCTTGTTATCGAAATTGACAGAGATATTATACATGTACCCGTGAATATTATGACCAAGTTCTGTGAACATTGGATAAAAAATACTCAGGTCAGAAAGCGGATACTGACAATTTTCACAATATCAGTAGTTAAAATGCAACAACTTCAGAACCTCTGTAACAATCTAACTACTTGGTAAATTTGGCCGAGATAAACACTGCGACCAAGTTGATATTGGATAAAAATCTTTTCATGTTGTAAAGCGGAAAAATTTAGTGGACGCCGCTAAACCCCGACCGCCCACTGGCCTCCCGCCCGCTCGCCACCCGTCGCAGGTGATCACATAATACGACCCGTGTCACGAGAGTTTAAAATATATAATCAAATTTTGACAATCTGACTAAAGTGCTCGATCATCCTAAATGGTTGATCTGATGCGACCCATTCAAGTGAATCTTGCTGTAAAATCGGATTTCCAATATTGTTTGTTTTATTTCCACCAATCTATTTTTGTTTGAATCCACCAGACGACTTGTTTTAACAAGCGTTTGGCGGTGGACCTGACTTCATATTTTGGCTAAGGTAATCCTTTTTTAGAATTGAAGTTTCGACATGAACTTTTGTTTATAAGCTATCTTTAAAAATGCGAATTCTAGAAAGAAATCATGTCTGAGTTGTTAATCGAACCCAGGGCCACCGCGGCAATAATTACTTTCTCTGCGTTCTTTACCAATACATCAAGGAAGAATATGTACTTATTGAAATTATAGGAAAAACTAATCTCATGTGTTTCCATTACAAATATTTTTATTGCTTTATTATTTTATTTCTCCGCAAAGAAAAAAGAAAAGAAGAGAGCGCAGATATAAGAATTATCAATAACTGTTATCCCAGGTTTAATATATTTTTTAAACTTTATTTTCACTTTCAAAATGGTGAAAGTGAAACTCTGGTTAGCTGGAGGAAAGGTAATATGAACGTGACCCAGTATAGTTTCTCTCAACAGCGTGGCGTTAATTGGAGATGTTTTAATCAGATTGTAAATTTTGATTTAACCCTATTTTTTTGACTTCAGGATACAGTCGGCAAATATAAAAGGTAGTATTATGTGCAAGACCTTTTGTTGGACTTTGAATTCTGACTGTGAGTCAATGGGAAAATCAGTTTTGCACGCGTTTGCGTGCTGGGGGGTTCGTTTTGAGGAGGCTGCGTTTTTGGTGCGTGGCATTCCCTGTTTGATATTTCTCTTTGTTTTTAGATGATATTTTTGCGATTAGAAAATTTTCAAAATGTACCTTTTGATGGCACCTCTCACAGTCCTAAAATTTATAAATTAACCTAATTCGTAGGATGATTTTCGTTTCCGTATTTCGGGTCTAGGCTTTGTTCTACGTTTTCCGTGTAAATGACGTTATGTTTGTAAAACGTGTAGAATTACCTTAAGACCCTGGGACTTTCATAGGATCAAATCTTTGGTCACTACAAGGGTCATAGTTTCAGTTTTAAAAGAGGAGCATAAAATATGACTTATGCTTGGAAATTCAGCTGTAACTTTTTCGGACATCATATTGTCCGGGCAATAACTTGTAACTTTATAACTCATATTTTAATTCTATTTAAATTTTGCACAACTTATCACAGCATTACGTAGTGTAATGCACAGAATCTTCCAACAGATCTTTAAGGTCAATGTCAGGAGGGATCAAAAAGGCATAGAATATATCATTTTCTTGTTCGGACCATAAATGTGTTACTCCTGTTATTATGAAAGTTTCTAATTTTGTTTAACTATATAACACAACACAGAATCATTTGGCTTATCTTCAAGGATAATGGCAAAACGGATCAAAAGGTCTTTAATTATTGTACTTTCCTGTCCGGGACAAAACGTTTTTACTCTTACTGCGATGTTAAAATTGGTATGTAAGTAAGTAAGTAAGTAAGTAAGTAAATTCGTTATTCAAACAGGGTATCCCATTTACCTAAGCAAACCTTCCATGGGCACTCTTAATGTAACACATATTGAACAGAAATAAATATATATTTTCAGAGACAGTATAATGCCAGCTCATGGGCAATATATGGAACTGTCATGGGCAAATACAACCATTAGAAACTGGTGTGGTGTATTGATTCGTTTGACGAAGTGTTTACTACCTCCTGAAGGTTATGAACACGTTAAGTCTATTGAAGAAGTCGACTTTGTTATGTGATTTACTTGTCAGGATTCAAGAACCAATACAAATAACACTCTCAAAGATTATTGCATTTTAAGGTACATGATACAAGTGCAACGACAATACTGAATACTTAGACAATGAAACATTTTTATTATATAACACAGTAACAATAACTCTATGTCCTAATGGTGTTGCTAGTGCAGCATTGTTGTGTCCTTGGTATGTATATATTTCAGTTACACAAGACCCCTTTTTTAAAGTCTGAAAGTTACTGTTGACCTTCAACTCGAGGTTTGTCTGTAACATTATGGTGGCGTTTACATCAGTTTACACATAATTGTAAACTGCCTCAAAACAATGACAAGTTTAAACGGTCTGGCGGTTTGGAAATTCTCACAGACCTTTTCACAACACTGTCTGAACTTTCAGCATTTGATCTGTTTTGATTAGGAGACAGCTTCGAGTCTGATTGTTCGGTGTACATTGGTGACAGGCATAGGATATCAATTTCCTTGTCTAAGCTTACTGTTTTGTTCAGTTTAACTAAATGCCGTATTTCTTGATATAGTACTTTTAGGAGTTTCTACAACAAATAATCTCGTTTTTCCTTTATTATTTTCCTCTCTATATATTCATGTCTTTCACAAATACTCCACCCCCTTGCTTCAGTGGAGGAAAGTACTGAGCGCTTCTAGACCTGTCGTAATTTTCCCTTGAGTAACTACGGTTTTTCTTTTCTTTTTGCTGTATCTCTCTAGAATGAATTTACCGGCTTCGGATCAAGATTTTGTGGCGCTTGAGAGAATGTAGTTTAAATCTGACGACTGAATAACAATTGGCATGGCGTAAGCCTATTTTGCAACGGAGTAGCACGAGATGTCAACATAGCGAGAAACGGATCATCACATGTGGTCAGCAGACGTTTAAAAGTCTATATGGCACATTTAGCTTCTGAATTACCAATAGGGTACCTCGGACTTGAGGTTATATGTTCGATACCATAATAAGCACTAAACTTGTTGAAAATATCCGAAGCATATTGCGGCCCTCCGTCCGTGACTATAGTGTCGCATAGTCCATGATGTGACAAGATTGATTTGAGGTGCCTTACAACAGTCGCTGACGACAGTGAACTGAGTTTAGCTATTTCAGTGTAGCGAGAGTAATACTCTGTCACCAGCAATTATGTGCAAATGAAACCAATCTGAACCTAACTTAGACCAACACCTGTCCGGAAAATGTGTAGCAATCAATGACTGATTTTTCTTGTTTTGCATGTAGCGCAAGTATCACACCCTTTTAACAAGATTTTCAATGTATTTCCTTATTCCCAGCCACCAAACAAATTCTTTTGTCCTTGATCTACATTTATAGATCCCTTTGTGGGCTTCATGAAACCTAGCCAAAATATCTATTTTCAACTCAGGTGGAACAAGAAGCCTGACATTTCTCATCAAGAACCCATTGTTTATAGTAATTTCACCTTGAAATTTCCAATACAATTTTGAAATTTCACATGACTCGGATTCTGGCCACCCATTTTGAGTAATTGATTTTTGACATAGTGTGACATTTGCTTTGACCTTATTTCCTGCAGCCTTTTGTCTGTGGCTGGCAAACCTTTCAGCACTAAATAAACATATATTTCAGTTTCTGTGCAGTTTTGTCTATCATCAAATGTCAAACTGTCACACGTTGGTGTCTACTAAGTAGGTCAGGTATGATTAACTTTTTACCAGACCTATGTGAAATTGTGTACGAAAAGTGCATGAGTCTCAGTCTGAAAAGTTGTATTCGTACAGGTAATTCACTAAAGTCCTTTTGTCCTAACTGGTACTAATGGCTTGTGGTCAGTAACTTTAGTAAAGGATTTCCCAATTAAGAAGTCCTTATGCTTTTCTCATCCATATGTGACATCTAGATCTTCTTTCTCTATGGTCGAATACCTTTGTTCTGTTGGTGGTAAAGCCCTTGAAGCATGAGAAACTAGCTTGAATTCCCCATTGTCTTGTTTCTTGAGCACTACACAACCAGTTGCGTAACTGGAGTTGTCCGTGATAAGAGTAGACTCCCTGTTTGGGTCAAGAACAGGTGTTTCTGTAATAATAAACTTGATCTTGTCAAGTACTTCCTGTTGGTCACCACCCCAGTAAAATTAATTTTTACTACCCAGCAAACCTCTAATTGGCTTTGAATACTCAGCTGGAAGTGGGGAAAACTTTCCTAGCTGTGTGACCATGCCCATGAAACGTCGAACACTATGTACATCCTTAGAACGTGCCAAGTCCCTTATAGCCTTGACTTTGTCAGGGTCTACAGCTATGCCATCTTGACCAATCATATGTCTAACAAACTTTACCTGAGTTTTCTTAAACAAGCATTTATCTTGATTAAGAGTCAAGTTTGTTTGTTCTAGCCCAGTTTAGACAGTCTCTAGCGTCGACGCATGCTCTTCACTTGTCCGTCTATATACTAGAGAATCGTCAGTCTTGCATGCAATACCGTCAATGCTTTCAAAAGAATTTGCGATATTCGCTTCTAGAAATATACAAAACTGCTGCTCAACGCAATAGGCAGTCGTTTAAATGCGTATCTGCCAAACAGCGTTATGAATTTTGGGAGTAACTGATTCTCTGAAGCAAGATTCTTTGTCAAAACCCGCTATTGGCGTTTAGCTTGCTGATATACTTCGCATCCACCATTAGGCCCAATCTTTGACCATCTCTGGCCAATCTTTGACCATCTTTCTATGTTTGAGATAGATTTTCCCTTTGACGGGGCATTTTCCCTAAATATGCGTCCGTTTAAACCTAATACATTGTTTCTGTCCTTTATGCATTGGAATCCTATTTTGGTGCCTTTTGTTGGATTTGGCTTTGGCGCCCAATATTCTCCCAAAGGCTGTTTTGGTCTGACTCAGCGGCTGACCTCGTCCGCCGTCCCTCACTCTTTATCATGTTGAGTTTTGACCTGTCGTTTTACGATTTCACTTTGTCTAGCCATGTAAGCTGTCCTTTTAAGTGTGAGTTCTGATTATAATTGTATTTTCTCCGAAAAATTTGTATCTTATATTCCAATTACAATTTTGTCCCTGATTTGCTCATTGTTGGCATCTCCTGGAAATGCACAATTTTCACATAATTCATAAAGTGTTTGACTTTGTCCTATACGTCCATGTATAACGTTTCTCTTTAGACTGGAATGTTTATTCATCCAATACATTTTCAAATGTCTTGCTATCATCAGCTGATAGATGGAAGGATTTCAACAAATTGTCTGTATTTTGTCCCATTTTATGAATTAATATAGTCGCTTGGATATCTCCATCATTCATGTGTATGCAGTTTTGATGCAGTTCTGTAAAAAGAAAATCTTTGTTTCCACTCACTCCCTTTGCTCGGGTTCGTAAAGTCGAAATTTTCTAGAGGTTATGATTTCGCCATTGTTTCAACAATTTAATCTTGCACTCTTTTATAAACAATTTAATGGTATAAATATTAATTTAAAATTTAATGTTAGTCCACTTTGCGTCAATTTTTAACTTCTGACATCATGTTATGTCATTTACTTGTCAGGATGTAACAAGTTAGGGTTCGAGATCCAATATGACTAACACTCTCTAATCTACAGGATACAAGCGCAAAGACAATACTGAATACTTGACAATGAAATATACCTATTATATAAAACACAGTAACAATAACTCGATACCCTAATAGGGTTGCCAGTGCAGCATTGTCGTGTCCCTTGGTATGTATATAATACAGTTAAACGTGTTTTTGAGAGTATGAACTTGTCAAATCGTAATGTGAGTTTGTCAGCATGTATGTCTAAACGAAATGTTGGAATAGTTTGAAATTTGGTAAAAAACACTTAGTCACTCGGTCAAGTCAAAGAATAATCTAGCTAATCCTATGGAATCCATACCTTCTACTAGATCTATAATAAACCTGATCAAAATGTTATAGAGTCTATATTTATATTATATTTGGTACAGGGTTTATGTCCGATCATAGAAAAGTCTTGTTAACGCTCTAGAGGCAATAATTGCTACCTGAATCACGGTCAGAACGCATATCTTTATGAATTCTAGGTTAGTTGCAGACAGGATTTCTTTGGGCAAATTCAAAATCACATCAAATCATAGAAAAAACATTGTAAACCCTAGAAGCCATATGTTCAACCTGTATGAAACATAGTCATACATAAGTTTTTATGGAATATTGTTCAAGTCTGAACATGGGTTATCTGAGGTTAAAACGGTACAACCAGATCAAATTATAATTTGACCTAGCGATTTTATTTAAAATCTCAGATAATACGATTATAAATTTGTTTTTAAAGATTTTGTAAAGTCAAATTATCTGACTACATTTCGTCTAGAAATAATGGCATGAGGAGAGTTATAAACGATTTCTTAGATTTAACCTAGTGACAAACCCAGATGACCCAGTTTCAAACTTGACCTAGATTTAATTTTGACAAACATTATGACTACGTTTCATATAGAGTAGATATACTATTTTGCCTTCAGAATATTAACAAGTCTTTTCTATGACTGTTATTATCAGTCATAAAGATTTAGTACAGATTATTTCCTGTAGAGTGTAAACAATTTTTTACTATGAGTTGACCTCGTGCCCTAGAATTTAAACCCAGATATTCCAGTTTCAGAGAGGTTTCAAGACAGAGCAACATAAATTATGGCCCCTAATGTGCTAACAGTGTCTTCCTGTGTTTTTGACCTTGTGGTATAAGTTTTGACTCTAGATAATCCAGTTTTAAAGAAACAGCGGATGTTAAGTGCTGTGTGGCGGCCGTAAAATGTCGCCCCGACTTCATCTCGGTGTTGTGATATTTTCTGGTCCTTTCGGGATCTTTGATTTCAACTCATTTAGATTTGAAAATTGAATACTGCTTAAGCCGGTGCTAGGGGGCGTGAGCAGTGTTGCGTTTAGCATTAGGCGTAAAAACATTGTTTGTTTCCGGTATTCCGACCTACCCCAAATTTTTGGCCCGACCCTAAATGTTATTATGGCCTTGGAGAATAGTTTTTTTTTCAACTTTTTGGCAAAAAGTTGCCAAACTGCACTTTTTATGCTTTAAACATGGTCAGTGATATTAGAAATCAACTTCCGGATGCTCTAAAGACATAACCCCCGTATTTGTATTGATTTTTTGACACAAAAATAATTTCCGAAAAGTCTCCCTTAATAAAAAAGAAAATCCAAAAAAAAAGAAAATTTCCGACCTACATTGTACCTACCCTTTTTTTAGCATGTTACTGGACACAAAGAATTTTTCTAGGCCTTACTGCTCATGAACAGACTCAATCAAACCGAGTATACAATTTTCACTGTTTGCATTGTTCTCGGTGCTTCCGAGGGATCTACTTTCCGTATTATATTGATTTACATTTCATAAAGCAGGTTAGACTTGGAAACCTAGAGGTTAAACAAGATAATCAAGTTTTAGCTTTGCAGAGACTTTGTTAAGTCTCTCATTCTGATTATATTTCATTGAAATTGGCTCTAGTGTGTTAAAATCTGTTTCGAAGGTAACTAATTACGTCTCCATCCAATTACACTACTATATCTACAAACTGTTTATTTTCATTCAGCAATATTATTCTCTTAAACCCGGGTAGCAACGTGTGTTACAATACATTGTGTAGACATACAGTTAAAATACAAATATCTGCTAAATAACATCAGTAATGTTTGTTTAAACAAGAAAAGCCCGTTTTACATGACCTTCCAGCTAGGCTAACTGCCAATATACGCATTGAGACAAAATTAAAGTAAATTATTACCTTTAATTTATATCATGAAAATATTAATTCATCATTTAGTTGTTGGCTAAAGGTATTAAATTAAGTTCGGCCAATTAAACCCATGCAAATTTTTAATAAATATTTTATCAATTTGAGCGATAAAATAATTTACCCTAGATAATTCGTACAAAGGTACTTTGTACCTCTGACCTTACCCTGAAGAAATAAGCTTTAAACAAAGAAGTTTTTTTTCAGTCTGTTATAGGTGGCTGATTAGATATTGATATTGTTTTTATCAGGGTATATTGAATATAAAGTTATAGGCATGCATGTTATCTGTAATAAGTACCAACGTGGAGTTGTTCTTTGACCTTTATATGTTGAAACACGGCAGTCTGTCTAAAGATGAATATCTCTTTAGCTTTGGTATTATATTAACGTTTAAAGTAATGAAGGGTGACATGAATGTCACGTTATATTTCGTTCTTATTTTAAAAGAACAATAATCAAAATATGATAAGAAGACAAAATGGCTGTTGCGTACAAAAGATTTTGGCTTAATTCAAGGTATTCTTATTATTGCTAATTCATTGCATATCTTTAATCAAACATAAGCTTTAAACAAAGTTTTTTTAAGGATAATGTTACCACTTGTAACGGGACACAGGCTTTGAAAACAGATTAAAATAGGTAGTATATAATAAAATTTATTTGTATAAAGTCAAAATTTCAGTACATGAAATAAATACTATATCAACCCTTATTAGCAGACAAAGGATTACTTTCTCAAATGAAGATAAAAAGGCTCAAATAAGAAATTTATTGTTGATAACATAGATTCATTTCAATTTATTAAACCCTACCTGGACATCTCAGTACCTCGAGCAACATCAAACGGTATTAATACATCACAACTTATTCGTTTTGAAAGAGACTGCTCAAAATTAAAGGATTTAACTAAAGGTGTTTACAAAAGGGTTACGGTATCAAAAACTACGGAAGGCTTTTACTAGTGTTTTAGAGGTGTTAGATATCTGTAGATTTATTGGAGTCGGCTACTAGTATTTTGTATCTGGTAGCCCGACCACTATGGCTCATGTCGCCGTATTTGCTTAGTGTCCCTATATTAGAGTTGGATGGCAGGCTTAAATTAATACAATTCTTAAATTTTGAGTTTGTTCATTTTTGTCTCCTCCTGGAATTTTTCATTGGAATTAAGAAGGTAAAACAAGTAAAGTTAAATATTTCCTCTTTGATTATTAAAAAATGACAATGACATAAGGAAAATATATCAGTTTTTTATCTACAAATTCCTCGCAGTATCACATATTTTACAAAGTCATTTAGAAATTGCGATAAATATCTCCGTCTGATTTTCAACAGCTTTTGATGAGAAGTTTCAGAAAAAGAACTTAAGGTTTAGCAGTATAACAAATAACAACAGAAATTATTAGTAAACAAAAAACATCTTGACAAACACCATTTCTGTCCAATACATGTTTTACTGTTCTGTCCCATAGAATTGGATATTTAAAATAGTCTAAAGGAGTTGTTAAATGACATTTGTAAAGAAATAAATTCAAACAACTGTCAAAAACGATGTTTTACTAAGTCATGTTAAGTTTAAACACTGGTACATTGCTGCAAATGCATCAAAACGAAGACATGTAACAACGTTTTAAAAATGGTGAGTTTTTAAAGGCGCTGAACTGTCCAGAAGTGTGGCCCCTGCATGCAATCCTTTTCTAGAATTCAACATATATAGTATGAGTAAATTGACAATGGTTTTGTGGAACAATATACATGTTTTATATGCTGTTTAATTTTCATGTAAAACAATGCTTTCTTTCTATGATTTGGTGATATTCAAACACTTTTCTCCGAGAAGTTAACACCGCACTTCCACATAATAACATAGCTTTTTGACATAATAAGACACTGTTTCGACAAGTTAACGTAGCTAGTTAACCTGATCAGACACTGTTTCGACAAGTTAACACCACCACAATTTGACATAATAACATAGCGTTTTGACATAATAAAATACCGTTTCGACTAGTGAACACCACTCTTTGAAATAATAACATAGCTTTTAAACATAATAGCACGCTCAGTAGACAAGAGAACACGACACTATAACAAGATAACATAGCGTTTTAACTTATTGAGACACTGTTTTGACAAGTTAACACCACAATTTGACAAGATAAACATCATAGCAAGCTCAGTCGACGAAGATCACACGACACTTTATCAAGAAAACGTAGCGTTTTAACATAATAAGACACTGTTTTGACAAGTTAATATCATACCTTGACATAATAACATAGCTTTAAACATAATAAGACATTGTTTTGACAAGTTAACAACACGCTATTACATGATAACATGAAATGTCCTGACATAAGACAGCTGCGGCGTTTCACAGTTTACTGCGGTTCTGCTTTGCTTTATATATTTATCTTTCGCCGTAATGTTACTTAATCGGTAGGGTTTGAGAATTTTAACATGCAGTAGGTATTAACTGTCTTACTCCATGTCAAATCTACCACATGTAAGTTTAAATATTTATTTCCTTAGTCACTTTATAATTACAGAATTACGAAATACTCTTATTTCCTACTACCAAGAAAGACACCGCTCTTTGCAACTGTCTCAACTTCTACAGAAATCAAGGCACCGTTTGGAATTCTACAACCAATTATAACCATTGTCGACTCAGACAGAGAGCTATTTAATGGAAAGGAACACACAGCATACAGAAAGGTAGAAAAGCTT
Organism: Mercenaria mercenaria; assembly: GCF_021730395.1. NCBI lineage: Eukaryota > Metazoa > Mollusca > Bivalvia > Venerida > Veneridae > Mercenaria > Mercenaria mercenaria. The sequence goes on from NC_069374.1 coordinate 6,107,706, forward strand.
GCTAGCATTTTAACGGTTCTGGAAAATCAAATATGAATAAGAAGATATGTCTAACGTGTCCCCAGGAACAGGTAAAACATAATTTGTAAAGCACCTTACCTTGACTTGATTTTAAGATCATAGTTTCGTCGACGAAAATGATATGCGTTTTGTGCCTGAAAATCTATCGACTATGAAACAGTTCCAGAAATGCCAGGCCTTTCAAGTTCGTCAAAAGAACTGATACAAAATATAATAACATATTTTAATAAAAACACTTCAGGCAAACAAATGTTAACAGTTGAATTTCTCCAGATGCTGTTTCGAAAAGAACTGCGGAAGTTCAAACTAATCCAGTCATTTTAATGCAGCTGCTTTGCATTTGGTTGGAAGAAATCGACCGGGGAGAATAACAGCGTGAAATATACGATAACATGCTTGAACTTCTTGTACGGCGAGCTGTAGTGAAAAATCAAATACGAATAAGAAGATATGTCTAACGTGTTCCCAGGAACAGGTAAAACATCACTTGTAAAGCAAATGTCTTTCTTTTTCATAATTGTTTTACTTTGCACGATAGAAGTTCAGTAAAAATCTTGTCAAATTATTTCTGTCTGAGAATACAGTCCAGAGGGCATGTCGATCATGCCGAAACTTTTAAAAAGTGGACCAATACCCACGCAGCGTCTTTAATGCAAAAACATACGTACCTCTGAATTATTTCCCGAAATAGAGTCCATTCTAAAGGTTTTGGAACAGAGTCTTCTCAGATCGTACGAAAACCTTGTATCGCTTGTATCGCATTATATGTGTAAACAAAAGGTTACATACCCATTGATGAAAAACTCTTTCAAACACATAAAGATAGCATACCTGTTCACGTACGAGAGAATGAGTTTTTGAGACTTACCTTGCGTTCCATGCCTCAACAGAGGACTAAGATATTGGCCATTTAACAGTCGGTTGTCAGATTGATAGTAGAACAAAAACAGCGAAATGAAGCGTCTTAGGACTCTTGATGGGCTCATTCAACATCCACACTATGGCTTATGTGGGCTAACCTTCGCTCAGGTGTTGTTACATTCGTGGGGCGTAGTAGAAATAAAAGACGAAGGAGGGACCGGTGCACATATGTTTGGATTTGCAGGCTAAGGTGGCGAAGAACGATTTGATTCTGATAAAGAATAAGGATTGGATTGTAAAGATCGGAAGTACTACAGGCAAAACTTTTGTTCGGTTCGAAATGAATGAAACAGCAATATCAGTGAAAACCATAAAACACCTTTGAGACTTCGACGAATGTAAAATAATTCTAGTAGATTCTACATAATCAGCTAAGGGTAAAACCAACAGTAAATGCTAATGGGGAACAAATAAAATTCGCAGGCTCGGGGATTCGAGGTCGCTCGTCTTAAGGAAACGTGAAGATAACGAATATGTTTGTTTTGGAATGGCAGAAGGCGGGACTTCAGGCGGGATGACTATTGTCACGCCTATTTCACCGATTCTAGAAGCAAGCAATGTATCGAGGCTTAAAAGTTTTGAGACAGAAAACCTTTTCACGCTGAGGACAGAAATGAAGTAACCTTTCGAAATTCTGTATCAAAAACACTAAACGAGTTGGCTCACAAATAGGTCAGTCGGATACAAGCACTTCCACACAAAGCAGTTCTAGTAACACTTGAATCAAACTTATAATATGTTCGACAAGTACCTTTGATGTAATAAAAATGGACATTTGAAAAATTGCTTAAAAATTGTTACTGTAATAAGTTGGTAATTATTATTAATTATTTTTTTTTAATCAAACTTGCTGTCAAAATCAGCTGTACTGATTAAATACGGAACATTCTGGATATTATAAAAGAAAAAAGATGTTGTAATTTGCAAACGTCCCTTTACGCCAAACTACAACTTTCTTTTGACAGCCAATGTATTCGAAAAATCATTGCTCAAAGCGGTATTCATTGTGTCTTAAATCATTAGTTCTCGAGCTCTGATTCATTGGGGAAGTTGGCAGTTACTTGCGGAGAACAGGTTTGTACTTGTACAGAATCAAGGAACACTGGTAAGGTTAATTGCCCGCCGTTACATGACTGAAATACTGTTGGAAAACGGCGTTAAACCCAAAACAAACAAACAAAACGATATTGACTTTCTCTTCCGTCCCGCATTTCTTGTCCTGTCCGGAGTATTTTCTCAGCAACAAGAGGTTGGAATTTATCATACTTCATAAAAAGGTTCACATGTTTTTGCCCATTGATTATTCAGCAGTAGTATACTAAAGTACAGTTTTTGTTCGGAGTATTTCTCAGCAACTATCTGTTGGAATTTAGTGAAACCTCATAGGAAGCTTCAATCTTCAGAGGAAATGTGCTTGTTATCTTCATGTTCCAGACTGATGATTTTTTTATCCAGTTATTGCCTTTTGATTATTCAGCAGTCGTACATTATAGTACAATTCTTTTCCGGAGTATTTCTCAGCAACCACTATTTGAAATGTAGTGAAACGTTATATGAAGTTTCACTTCAAAGAGGAGATGCGAGCATTATTTTCGTGTTCTGGTCGGATGTTGTTTCACCCAGTTGTTACCGTTTGATTATTTAACAAAAGTTTGCTATGAAACAAAGCTTGTCCGGAGTATTTCTATGCAACATCTGGTTGAAATTTAATGAAACGTAACAGGAAGTTTCATTATTAGGAGGAGATGCGAATATTTATTTCGTGTTCTGGTCATATGATTTTTCACCCAGGTATTACCCTTTGATTATTCAATCAAAATATGATATAAAACAAAGCTTGTCCGGAGTATTTATAAGCAACTACTGGTTGGAATTTAGCCATACTTCATAGGAAGTTTTATCATCAAGAGTATATGCGCATAGTATCTTCGTGTTTCGGTCGGATGATTTTATACCGAGTTGTTGCCCTTTGATTATTTAACTGTAGTATATAATAGTACAATTCTTGTCCTGAGTATTTATCAGTAGGCACTAGTTGGAATTTAGCCATACTTCATGAGAAGCGTTACTATCAACCAGAGATGCGCCTATTGTCTTACGATTATTTTACAAGTAGTTCCTTTTGAGGAAGCATTTTAAAATAGGCACATTCTTCTGATATTATTTTCTTACTAATTTTACTATACAACTACAGGAAAGTTTTCATTCTGTTTTCATGTCTATATCGCTTTCTTTTCTTAGTTATAGTTCGCTTTCTAGGTTGCTAGCGTACATTCTGTAATCTGACAACAAACGATATTCGGTCGTGAGGATTAAATGTCGGGAAAAAAAAAAACAAATTGTTTGGATGTTTACCTGAAAGTGTGCGATTTGTTCAAAGAAGTCATTTTATTTTGCTTCCTTACAAATTTATAGATTTAGGCATTTCAAATAAGATGAAAATAACTTGCCAGTGTTTAATATGAAACCGGTCAGTATTTTAATTCTTAGTGAATGTAAATAGTTTAGATTCGGCAGACATATGCAAAAATTATGAAAAAAATATTTGTATAGAAATATGACATTAAATTTAATTATCACTATTATTACTACATTTGTGTATTCATTTATTTATTATTTCTAAACTTATTTATGAGTATGCATTTATTAAAATTTCTTACACGTACTTGTATTACGATTAAAAAGATGCAAATTATGTAAAAATGTTATGATGTCCAAACTAAATTGTTTTTATTTGAATATGTGTCTTCGATCAAATTTTTTGTCAGTATTTGTGGGAAATAGAATCAAATTTGCTATGTATACGTGAGATTGTTTAATACCCAAGTTGTCTGTATTTCGTTCTTACATCTAGCATTATTAAACTTTTAAAGTTCGTTCTTTTATTTCAAATATATAGAGAGTATAGAATATAGTAAACGTTTGTTTTGATCGATCAAAACAGTAAAACATTTCCAGATGTTTGCTTTTATAAAGTGTTTATATTAACTCTTTACTTCATTATGCCGCTTTAATTTATGGATATATATCATGACTAATAGAGTAGGCAAAACATACATTTAAAGATCATGTAAGGTATTTCGTTACCTCCTCACAAGTTAACATCGCCTCATTTACCATTATTCTTCATAATGTATCATAATAGTGAAAGCAAGTAGAGGAGTCTTTCAAGTCTGAAATATAAATGTTGTCTTTTTTACACATATACTTCGAATGTCAATTGACTATTTGGTAGAGATATTCACATTTATATTTCATAAACGCATTTCTTTAACTCAATTAATGGAAACTAACCAACTTGTACATGTTAATTACTTGTATTTGACATATAGCATATGTGCAAATGTTGACTGTACCTTTGATATTTGAAATCTTTTTAAATGCATATGTTCAGTACTAGATATACAATGAGCTAGATCTATATGGTAGAAATAAAAATATTAAAATTAATTAAAAAAAAAAAAAGAAGTTGCTACGATTTAGACCAAGGACAGTACTTAGATAAACATATTTATTTCGAAACCGAATATCTGCGTAAAGCATTCTTACAAGTTCTGAATAATTCGGCAATAAATATTGTCAATAACAATGGTCTTTTAGTAAAAAATTAATTCCAGAATGAAAATTCATTTTAGAAGATGCCTTACAATGTATTTTATGAACCTTACACGACGCTGTCTATTGTATGCAGGTATAGGTTAAAGCAGATGTAAGTAAACATTTACCCCATGGTCTTTAACATGGCAACTCGTATGTACATTTACGTTTGGTTTGTTTTTATTTTATATATTATAATCTCTTTTTCAAACTGCCATTTCAATATTTATTTATGTATTGTCGATTTTAGTTTGTAATATTTGTACATCTTATAAAAGTAAAACTAGAAGTTGAAATAGTTTATTTCATTTTACGTGAGCGTTACCTCAGTCCATACTGGCAAGAGGATCAAAGATGATGGTAAGAGCTATTAATTCTTAGAAAGATGGTGATTGCTGTACAAAGACACTTCACATATCACAACCTCGTTGCTGATCAAAGAAGAAAATATATTTTCGCCACGAGTATTCGTGTTCATCACGTGTACTTAAAGTGCAGAACACTATCGTACCATATTTTCTCGAACTGCTTGCAAAACTAAACTGAGATCTTTCGAGTTCAAGAAATATGACTAATGTCCATTTTTCTTGATTTAACTGATTCCTCCAAACCTTCGTTCATACTAAGTTTAGAATTTTTGAATGACAGATATGCAACTATTTCCCTGTCTAAAGGCTTGGAGTAGTTTGTGCTGTAGAAAACAAGAAGCATAATACCGGTAGGAGGAAATATATTGTCTTTGTGACGACAGCTTAGAGTGTAACTGGAAACGAAAACGACATGAACTGTTAACGTTTAGCTTTTGATAATGGAGTAAGGTCTTATATGTTGACGAGATTTTACATTATTTGTTGCACGTTCACCCAAATGAAGGGTAAATGTTCAGAAAAACAGGTTCTCTTACAAAATATACGTCAGAAAATATCAATATTTAAGGCAGAAATGCATTATATATATGATTCTCTCATTTAAGCATATATGCTAATTGGAATGAATTGTAATATTAAATGTATGACATTTTAAATCAAGTATGATTTATATTAAAGATATTCAAAGGATTGACCACCAGAGGCAATCATTTACACTTGCAAAACCCGCGGTAAAAGTACTTTCTATAACAGCTAGGGTCAATGGCAATAACGCGTGTGCATGGTTAAAATTCAATCAGGATGCGAAGGAATATAGTCATATTCGACAATGCCGCTTGAAATAAAACAGAATCATTTCTATAATTGATTAAGTTTTACCAATGATATGTTTTCCGTTAATGGATATTCAGCCTAGTTCAGCGGCAGTATTATCGGCCGTTTTCGACAGTCGTATTTTTTATCACCAATATACATGTTTAACGCTCTTTTTTCAGACAAAATGTAGATCCAGGACATTTCACAAAGATGCTCCGAAAAGATACGTCAGTTATACCAAATCATTCAAGTGTTCACAGATTATTCATAATTCGAACACGGCCAGCAAATAACATACATACAATGTAGAGCAAAATCTATTTCGGGTTATTCTGCAATAAACCACTCGCGTGCAATGACGTCATCCGATCCAGGTGCGTAGCACGGTCGTAAAAAGTAGTTACCAATTTTTCTAACACTGTTGATACTAGTATTAATGAAATAATAAGTTCCCAAATGTGATTTATCGTAGTATAACCGAGTTTTTCGTTCATATGCGAAACAATATATCACTCAGGCTTACGGCCTTCGTGATATATTCTTAAGCATAAGAATTCAAAACATTCTACGATAAACCACGTTTGGTAACTTATTATTTCTTAAACAAAGACCTTTACGTAAGACTTTATAATAATTGTGTTAGATTCTTCAGACTGAAGAAATTGCTAGGAAATTTCTATAAATAAAACAAACGTTTTCCGACCAGAAATTGGACTATTCATTTACAAAATTGTTAAGTTCAATTGCAAGGACTGGCTTCGTATCAGTAGATATAAATGAAAACACTTTATCTACCCATTTACAGCGGATATATTTTTCTAGCGTGGCTTTTGCCCAGCATGCGTCAGCATAGCCGATTAACGAGTGTAATGAAATGTACCTGAAATCTGTGTCATTTGACTTGGAGCTGAAATAAACAAGTATTATTCTCCACAGGATGAATTCCGGATATGTGTAAGGTTTGCTGGAGTGACGTTTTAAAAATGAGTTTTCTTCTTTATAAAGTATAGACCGTTTGAAAGTAGAGTTCCTATTTGTAAACTGGTAGTATAAACGCGCCTTTTGTTGAAGAACCACTCATTATGACCTTATGAATGTCGAAGAGTAGTGTGCGGTTCTGATTTCGTTTAATCTGTTCAATGCTTTCAGGGAGTTTACTTTTCACTGGAATAAAAAGATCAAATTGACAAATTTACAATGAAATAATTTGGTAAATACCTTGACCTATGTAATTTTACATGAAATGTAATATTGAAAAATAAAAGGAATGAGCTTTAATTATTTATCTACTTGTTGTGGTATGAAAGGAGTCTGCATACAAATTAAAAATATATGAAAATGGCGTATTATCAAAAAACGTTCTGCAAACAATGGTGTGTTTAAATCAATATGCATTATACTTTACATTAGATATTTGATATCTTCATTAATGATATTCAAAAATACTTGTTTGGATATTGCCTAAGCACTAACTGAAATCTGAAGTTGAAGTGGACAAGACAGACAATTGAAGTGCCATACCCATTGGAGGAAAATGTGAAATTAGTAAATCAAATATTTGATATCATATAGCAGGTAACACATTGCACGTTAAAAGTACGCAGAAATATCGAAAATTACCACAGTTATCTAATGGTCACAACTAGTCAGAAAAAAAAAACTACTGGTTCGACTCTTCAAAATTTCCATTGTTTTTAAAGGGCACTCATAGTTGGTCATACTGGACACTCCAGACATACTAACTGCAGCTTCTAACTTGTACAAGGATATTTCGACTTCTGTGCATAAGTATGACATATTGCTGAAATATCACAGGATGGGATGGATAGTTGTGTATTTTGGGAATACTGATACATGTTGCATGTATCTTTAAAAAATGTTGGCTTTGCATCAATGTCGACATTAACAACTAATATCGTGAATAGCACGAGTCACCTGTTGAAAATCTGATAATTTCCTTTTGTTGTTATTCACGCTTTTCAAAATGCACATAAACGATTTTTTGCAGTCGCCAAAATACAATCTTTACCTTACAATCTTAATGACATTGTGGGGAAACGAACACTGTGACTGTATAAATAGAAAATGATAACATAAAGCGTAACTCGAAAGCATATCATATTACACAAACTTCATAAATTATGTATATTGAATATGATGGGGAAGATTGTTCGTCCTTCGGTTATGAAAATAAAAAAAATGTTTGTATGGGTAGTTTCGTTACATTCTGTTCCTTATTGCGCATATAACGGATATGTTATAAATAATCCACCGTGTTCAGAATAAACAGATTGAATTTGGAGTGCTAAACATTGCGAGTGGTGATTTATACAAATGTGTATGAACTGTGTTTCTATAGTTCCTTTTTGACTTTTCTGTTCAAATACACTTGCAGAGGGACTTTGATCATGTCTCCGCCGCTAAATGAAGGTAACTTATTCTTTTCTAACAATATATGACACAAACTATTATTTATGTAGCCAATTTGTATGTGTTTCTTCGTAAAAAAGATATAAGAAATAACGTTTGTATTTAACGTTTAGGGTAAAAAAGTTTTCATTGTTGCTCTTTTTCGACATTGGCTATATTATATGTATCTTTAATCTCGAATATTGTTAGCAATTCTTACAAAAACTGCACAATTGTCTGAATTGTTTTTTTTAAATTTAAATCATGTTCAGAAATTATTGAAGATATGACGTTTTCTTGCATACAAGACTGGGAATTCTAGTGATTTCAGAAGATTTGTGTAGTAATAATAATGTTTTACGTAAAACGGGATAAAATCAAATACCTTGATAGTTTCTCTTTGTTCCTTATAACATATTTTTCGATTAAATAAAATCATCATTTTACGGAAATAACAACGTTTTACTGCAGGTGATAAAACAAAACAGGAACTATTACGTCGTTTTCGTCTTTGTAACGTCATGACATACTTCCTGTTTACAGACGTAAAGTCCCACGCTCTTTGTAAATACGCTACTATAAGTAAAAAATGCTATAAGAAAATCTTTTGTTTTAATTTTTTTTACTGTTATTTGTTGAATATGACATGCAAGAAAAAGATTCAATCACTGGTGGTAGGCTGAGCCTCGTTACCGCCAAAAACAGTTACCCTCTAACCGGATATTCCCATCTGCACCTACCACCAGTGAAAGAATCTTATATTCTTATACAAGTGTAATACCACAGACCACGTTAGCGAACTTTGCTAGATGTTGAGATATTGCTGAATAGTGGCTAATGCAATGAAACAGTGGAAGAAATAAAATCCGGTTGTAGCAATTAGAGGCACCAAAGATCGTCACCAGAATCTGTCCTGAGCTCTTACCTTTTGTCTCTCTCCAAGACATGGGAATGACTAAGTGTTCAGAGTTTAAATCTATCGTGTATGTTTTTCCAATCTTCCTCTTCCTTTGCCGTTCAAGTCCATGGCCTGTCGGACGATGTTCTGAGCTATACACAAACATTTTAGTTGTTTGCAAAATGAAGCAATTTGTGCATTTCGTGCACACCAGGTTTGTGTTTCCGGTGATTTTACCCATGCCGCTAATACCCGTCTGGCACTCCTCATGCCAGATAACTTTCGTGCTGGTAATGACAATCAAACGATTCGTGCGTAAATTATATCTTATTTATATATAACTCAATAAAAATTCAAATGCCTTAATACTTTGTCTCTGTTCCTTACAGTATATTTCTTGATTCAGTAAATTATCTAACGAAAAACACAAAACGTTACACTTAATGAAAAAATATGAAACTTAACCGGAACTTCGTTGTTGTTCGTCATTCAAGAAAGAATGTAATGAAGAAATGTGTTTTAACGTTATTAACGGAAACAGGTTATACGTTCGCGGAATACTTTCAGGAGGGCGTAGATGTGGTCGTTTTGTCCTATATGTGTATAGCGGAAAGTATAAAACTATTCTTGTCAAAAACTGCTGACAAGATTTGAAATTAATTCTTCAAATACGTTCCTTAGGCGAACCTTTACTAGACTCTACTTCTGGATTCTACTAGATTCTAATTAGTAGAATCTTAAAAAAATAATGACCACTAGCGGTATAGTATACTTTCCCTATATATATGAAAAACCTTCTAGTTAGAAATGTTTGGTCCAATTTCTAAATCTTTTTACAAGAATGTTCTTTGAGTGACCTACCTGAATTGTTCAAACTATTCTGATTCGACAAAAATATGTCCACTAGTTTCGCTGTTGGTACATGTAGATAGTTGGAAACTTAAAAAAAAATCATATTGTCAGAAACAGTTGGCTGGATTTCAAAAACATTTTACTAAACTTTTCTTTTGGTGGCTCTTTACAAATTAAAAAGATCTAACAAAAATCAAAAACATGGCCACCGGAGGACGTGGTCACTTTTACCTATAAGTATATTGTGCAACATTAAAAAAATTCTCGTCAGAAAGTATCTGTCTGTTTTCAAATAATTTTACACATATGTTTCTAGGCTGAACCATTGTTCTAGTTATTCCAAATCATCAAAACCATACCAGTAAAAGTTAAGATAGAACAAGCAAATTCGATGAATTGGTATCCCCCGCCGAAAGTGTTTGTGGTGAGGAATGGCAAAAAATATATCCGGCAAAAAGTTAAGAATGTTACTAATAAGCAAAAAATTTCAATAGTCAAACTCAATTTAACAGAAAATGAATGCTTCTTTCCGTTTGGGGTGGTGGGGGGGGGGGGAGGGGGGGCGGCGGGGGTGACCGGTTGAGGGTACAATCACATGTTGCAAAACATCACATGTTGATTATAAATATTGATGGAAAACTAAAAAAAAAATAATGGGTGGTGGGGGTAGGGGGAATTGATGGGCATGACTCAGCGGGGTCGAGGAGTGAGGTGGGGGAACGGTGCAACTTTGCATGTTGATAAATATTCATGGAAGATTTGACAAAAAAAGATAAAAAGGACTTTTTGTTTGGTTTTTTTTTGTTGGGGCGGGGGGGGGGGAGGGGGTTGGGTGGGGGAGGGGTGTGAACAAGGCAAGGTGGTAACCAGGTGTGGGTTCATATTTTCACATGTTTCACACGGGCATCATCGCAGGGTGTTGGTGCATGTTTATTTCAAGTTTCATGAAATTCTACCTGCTAGTTACTGAGAAATGGCTGTAGACGGACATTTTTGGGCATTTTTCATTAAATCAAGGGCAATAACTTTAAGGGAAATTGATCAATCAAATAAAAAAAAACTTTTGACGGGCATAATCGCAGTATGCTGGTTCAGTTTATTTCAAGTTTCATGAAATTCTACCTGCTAGTTACTGAGAAATGGCTGCGGACGGACGTCCGGACGCACGCACTCATTTCAATACCCCCCTCCCGATTTCATCGGCGGGGGATAAAAATCTTCGTACCCATTCTACTCTGTAATCTGTAAACTGTTCCGATTTTAAATAATTTCACATAAATGTTCTTTGAGTGACCCTCTACTACCTTTGTTTAAGCGACTTTGATTTGTCAACAAAATTGCCTTTTGAAGTACATTCCCTATCTCTCTGTTTTAAGTCAAACTTAAATCATCAAACACACAATATATTTATAACATGCATTTCATAACTCTTTCTGTAACATTTCATAAATTATACCCCATTTTACTTTAAAAGTTTAGGTTAAAGTTTTATGGACTAGATTCAAACTTGACTGTCACGCTTTACTTAAACACTTACGAACAATCCTTTTTCGTGTACTTCAAATTAATTTGAAATTAAATTTATAACTAATTCTGTTTTTGTGTTTAAAATATCAACTATATATATTGCGCGAAACGAAACACGACAGAAATATGATCCGCATTTGATTGTTATTCGCGTATTTGGCGTGCAGAAAAAGAATGTACTTATATCAAAAGAGTTTATCATTTAATCGCGCATGTTTACCCTGGCTGTACATTCATGATATCATAGAGGATATTATGCATAACGATTTGTAAAGCAATATGGATCAGTTATGAAAGAAAACACTCTATTTTGAACCTTTGTACCACCTGTAAACAATTGGTTAATATCCATATTAGGAGTACAAAGATGTACCCGCAAAGCGTAGCTAAATGTAATTTCAAAGGTAGGATTTTATTCATTCGTTGGTCTACGTAGTGAATACAACTACAGGAGCAAATGTTATGTACATATTCATGGAAAAAATAGGAATCAATTACGCTAATTGTATGTAAAATTCTTTTAGTTGTTTTAAATGTAAATTGTTGATAGTAGCTAAACTGCTACATTTTTACGTACAATGTATATAAAACCATATCTCGTAAAGGTTTACGAATTTATTGGAGTTAGTTTTTCCTTTGCCTCCGTCCGGTCCGTCCGTCTGTCCTCGAAAATTTACAGAAGGTAAGAACACGACAGTCATTATTCTTGTCTTTTTGTACTTAATTTGTATGATATTCGGTCATTAAAGATAATAACTTTGCCACAATGACAGATAAAGAGGACAGCCCGTGAAGAGCACAAGAAGCATAACTCTTTGATAAGAAATTCAAAGCAATGAATTCTTAACATTTGGAAGCATGTCTCGACTATTGAGATTTTGATGCAATTTAGTGCAAATTAAAAAGGCAAAACAAAGCAGTTAAAAGTGCAATGAACTCAATCGTACCTAGAAGTTTTAAACACGATCTCCTTTTTATACTTAACTGTGTAAATTTTGCACAGGTATTGTCCGTAAGTATTGACTTGGCACTCATTAATCTTCGCCAATATTTTCGTGCCTTTTCGTTATTTTACGCAGTATCTGTATCTTCAAAATATCTCGTCTAATTAAAATAATCGATAGAATTTACTAATGGCACGTTGGCGTAGTGGTAAGCTTTCCGAATTCTATGCGCGTTACCATTAGTTCGAATTCAGTTCAGACTGAACATTTTACTTCAATGTAAATGTAACATTGTATCAATACTATTTTCATTATTTTATTCATTTACATTTCGTATGAAACATTTACTTTTCCCCCTGAACTGATACCTATTCATCCAAATTCAGCAAGTCACGTGATCAATGGCGGACATGTTGTTCATGTTTACGAAGCGAGCAAAATTTATGTTTTCATAGTCTTAGAAGGACCTTTGAGGGACAAATTTATTACTGGAGTATCTGGAAATCTGACATTCAGAAATATATTGGATTTATTTACATATCTTGTGTAAATACACTCAAACGCAAAAGGAAGTGTGCACTGAGGTTTTCGTCATGAGTGAACTGAAGTAGATTATGTTGTCCGAAGTAGATTATTTTGTCTAAAAGTATGTCATGTTTGGTACCAAAATTTAGTGCAGTTTATGACTAACTTGATGTGTTTCGAGTATTTTCTAATTTTTGGCATTTATGGGGATTCTTGGCTATTCAAAGCCAACAGGGTTGTAAATCACTTTCTTGTCAGATGATAAAAATGCTGCCTGTTCCTAAAACAATATTTTATTTAGATAACGTGTGTGATCACCTCTACTATTTATTCAAGCATTGATATAGCAACGCTTAGGCCTAACGTAGAAGTAGAATGACGTCACGAGAAATTTTAGTCCATTCTTGAGTAGCGTTTGTCACCCGAGGTCTGCTGGATCTATGAAATTGCTGGTGCAGACGAATATGGCATCTATCTTAACCGGGCAGAGAACCAAGACGTCTCAAAATCAATACAGGTTCATAAAGCCGCATGTCCTGATTTATAAGTAACAAAATTATTTGCAAAGCTTCACATGATCTATCTTTCCTCTTTGTGACCTGTTGAATGCTTCTTTACAACAATCCACAGTGCCAAGTATGTGGAAAGAAGCACATGTTACCGCAGTGTATAACAAAGGCGATGCCCCCTACCAAGCAATTACAGACCCATTTCATTCCTAAATACCATTGAAAAGGTTTTGAACCTCTTATTTTCAATTACGTTTTTAACCATCTTCATGACTCGCGTTTCCTTACTCCTGTCCAGTATGGATTCATTCCAGGTGACTCTACAGTAAATCAACTTGTTTATATATAAGACACCATCTGTAAGGCACTCGATAATGGCCTAGAATTGCGACTTGCCTTTTTTTTGACATCAGCAAGGCATTTGATAAAGTCTGGCACAAAAGTCTACTTTCTAAACTTGAATACGCTGGAATAACCTGATCTCTTTTTAACTGCTAGTCTCAAGAAAAAAGAATAATTGTCAACCTCACCCTCCCCTCCAACATGTATGATGTATGTATTCAATTTGTATATGTATTACCGGGAATAAGATATGTTTAAACTAAATGTCGGTTGAATAAACCAACATTTAGCCAGACCTGAAGATTAACTCAGCATTTTATAAAACATCTTAATGACATGTACACAGCAGAATATTGAATAGTACAATATTTCTTTCAATAAATGAACGATAAATCCCGTCTGTTAAGTTTATAGATGAAGTAAAACAATGATATGGTAAAACAGTGGACTCGAACGCACAACCCCGAAATTGGTGACTAAACGCTATCTCCGCACAGCTAAATTTGCACATGCTACATAAAGATGATAATTAATCAGTTTTTCAACAGTATGTTTGGAAAACGGAAATTAATTTATGGAAACATACGGAATATTCGGGAGTGCCAGATCAATACTTATGGACAATGATAACTATTCAGAAACCTATTGAAAATTGATTAAATTAAAGAGCCAGTACATTGTGCAAGGTTGATAACTCCATCTAGAACAATGAAAAATGCATATGTTCTTAGTTTTATCCAAATAACAACTTTGCACACTTTTCCTGAAATTGACTCTATTCAGCAATTTTGTGAAAAGTTATTATACTTGAAAAGATGCCTAACAGACTGACCTGTACCAAGTGTCGTTTGGTATTGCTCATTACCAGTACAAACTTTCTACACAAGCATTTTAGTGGGTTATGAATATTCTAGAGTGCCGTTTTTTAGAACAATATTTCTATCCCATAATTACAGGTTAATTTTGCGGGGCAAAATATTAATGACAAAGATGCATTTTATTACGAATTATTACGTTGGATGACATACTTGTGAATATGTCATCAACTCCAAACCGCATTACCTTTTTTTCCAAGATGTTTTCCAAGGTCTTATAACTTTTGAAAAGTAATTATCATTAATGTATATGCTACTCGAAAAATACTTACCTTCTCCTTTTGTCCATTTGTCCATAATTCATCAGAATAACTCCTTATTAACCTCATAAGGGCTTTTGCCGAAATATATCAATATGAAGTGAATTTGTGCATATTCCCAGAGCATAAGAGTATACGAGTACCGTTTCCTGTAACAGACTTATGGACCTTGAAATTTTACTCAATACTAAATTTTGCTATTCTACTAAATTCTGCAGCAGTTTTCAGCGGACCTGGTCGAAATTATGTACATGAACTTGTGCATATTGTCAGGATATAGATAAACTATGTAAAGAAAATGCGGTATTGACATTTTGAATTATAATTTTAGCCAAATATATGGTGTCCCTACACAATGAAAGTGTTATTTAAGTAACCACTTCAACAGTCATCAAAGGAAATAGCCATATATGAAGAAACATCTGTTTACATTTGAAGCTGAGTTTGCTTCGTTGATGGAACATCAATAACAAGTATTTTAGAGATAAAGTGAAAATGGTTCAAACATTTAGCTAGGTTGTGGGCGTCAACGCCGGGGCGAATAGGAAAAGTGTTCATATAATTCGGACTATACAACTTTTATAATATCATTTTCATCAATTGCAAAAGTCTATGACCAAAATTATGTCGGCGTTAATCTTAACCGTACAAACACAAAAACTATAAATTGGCAGGATGATTTTCAGCAAATGTATACCTTTTACATACTAATACTGTGACAGCCTGTGGGTAGTCGTTATTTAAAACAAGAGGGTCATGATGACCCTTGATCGCTCACCTGAGTAATATGAGCTACATGTTTCAAAATTAAAAATGATGCTAAAATATTAAGAAATAGGTCAGTAGGTCACATTCATTGTCACTGGAAGTTAGTTTTAAGAACGGCGTGCAAAACTGTACATGTCATTCGAATTTCAAGGCTGTGTCTTAAAAAACAAGAAAATAGGTCAGTAGGTCAAGGTCATACTTAGGTGACCCTTATCACTTGGGGTCATCTGGTAATCATAATTAAACAGTCTAGGAAATATGATCTGATAACTTTTAAAGTATTTTTTCCTATAGAACTCATATGAAAAGTAACCCTCGGGTCGGGACCTCTTTTCACCCCAGGGGCATAATTTGAACAATCTTGATAGAGATCCACTAGGCAATGCTACATACCAAATATCAAAGGCATAGGCCTTGAACTTTCAGACAAGAAGATTTAAAAATAATTGTTCCTATATAAGTCTATGTAAAACTTGGGACCCCAAGCTCAGGCCTCTTTTCACCATAGGGGAATAATTTGAACACTTTTGGTAGAGAGCCACTAGAGAATGCAACATATCAAATAGTAAAAGCCTAGGCCTTGCAGTTTCAGGCAAAAAGGTTTTTAAAGTTTTTTTCCTAAAACAGTCTATGTAAAACTTGGGACCCCTTTTAACTCCAAGGTTATAATTTGAACAATCTTGGTAGATTACTACAGGGCAATGCTATATACCAAATATCAAAGGCCAAGGTCTTGTGGTTTCAGACAAGAAGTTTCTAAAATAAAAATTACTATATAAGTCTATGTGAAACTTGGGACCCACGGGGTACGGCCTCCTTTCATCCCTTGGGCATAATTTGAACAACTCTGATAGAGAGAATTAGATGATATCACATGCAAAATATCAAGGCTCTTCGCCTTCTGGTTTTGGACAAGAAGATTTTAAAAATTTTTCCTTCTGGTTGCCGTGGCAACCAGAGTTCTATGTGAAATTCAAGTTTTTGATCAATTTTGAAAGGGGGCTACCCAAGGATCATTCCTGTGAAGTCTGGTGTAAATCTGCCCTGTGGTTTTCAAGAAGAATATTTTTTTAATAAATGTTGACGGACGGACGACGTACGACGGACGACGGACATTGAGCAGTCACAAAAGCTCACTTGAGCTTTCGGCTCAGGTGAGCTAAAGAAAGAAATTGCGATTTAATGATTTAGTCATGTGCAACAGTTATATAAGTTGAACAAGATGAGGTTTGTTTAAATTTGTTTTGAGTGGCTCGTTAGCAACGGCCAATATTGATTGATATACCCAATTGAATAGAAGTTTGTCAAATACTAGATTAATGGAAACTCGATACTTATCACATTAGCTATCGATTGTCAAAAGCAATTTGATGTTATAAATATGCACTTATGTCATGATCATTGTTGTGCGACGCAAACCAGGCTGGATTATTTTGCAGATTTGCACTGAAAACATTTATTTGGTTAATTATGATAAGTTTGCCTCTTACTTTACTAGGAATATTTATATTCTTATTTACTTTTCTGAGATTTAGAGTCACATTGACTAGGTAAAGGTCATATGGCGATCTTTCAAGCTTTTGATGGTAGCGAAATATCCCAGGTGCTCCTCCTGGCATTGTTCAAGGCTTGGGCGAGCACCTAGGAGAACCACCGACCTTCCTTAAATCAGCTAGAGGGCTTCCTTACATGAAAAACTTTACACAACAAGTGAGGTTTCGAACCCACACCGATAAGGGGCAAATGATTTGAAGTCAGCGACATTAACCACTCGGTCACGGAGGCCCCGGTAAAAGTAAAGAGAGCAATCGAAACTGATTTTGTTTTTAGAATTAAAATGGAGTAAAAAATAAAATTTGTAACGTGTGTAGCTAGTGATATGTAACATAATTCATACCAGTTTATAACATATCAATACGAATAGTCTAAGCTGGAAGAATATGGTGCTTTTTCGACAAAGCAGGACAAGAATAGTACGTCTGTAAAAGAAAAATGTTTTGAATCTCGTATTTGATTTCAGAGGTTCACTTTAGCTCTTAAATCTGAAATAACTCATTAATGCACGAGCATATGTCTTTTACAGCGCACTAAAAACATGAGCAGGCAAAGATTGTCGAAACAAAAGTTTGACAACTGTCTGAAACTTGGAATTGCACTACAAATAACTAAAGATGGACTGGTAGACTATGTAAATGAAGGAACAGCTCAGTTCTACGACCACATCGTACAGAAGTTACAAACAAAATCGTCATGTAACGTATGTCGAACAGAAAATGTACTAGAATGTCCAACGCCTGGTATCTGTAACCGAAAACATTGCTCATTCCATAACTCTGTTAAGAAACAACCGCGTAAATGTCCGAGAAATACATGCAACAAAGTCAGAGATCATATACAGGAATCACATCGATTCGGGCATCCTTCATGGCAGAACACCGATGCAACACAATGGGTATCCGATTCATTTCAAATTGCGAACTGTTTCGTATTATCCGATGAGTGTTCGGGCATTAAAGCGATAAAGGATCTGGGATTTGACGGTATCCTGAGTATCATAACAAACAACCATCACTTCCAGAATAAAGTTAGTGCAAACCTTTCGGAAGAGGGTAATGTTTTTTCCAAGGTAAACGTCAGTTTATTCTTCCTAACCTTTGAATAAAGTTTTATGTGCATATGATAAACATTTATCATGTGACTACACAAATAATGCTTTGATCGCAATTAAATCCGTCCATATATCAGTAACTACATTGACATTTAAGTCAATTAAAGTAAAATGCACTGGCTTACTTTATAACGAGATCTCATATCTAAATCGTGCCTTACGGAACGCAAGTCCTAATTGAAATAAGTAATAAGTTAACTATTTACATATTTCGCATAACGGTAGTAGTATGTAAAAAAAACTCTTCAAAACAACGACAAACAGCCGATTTGTTAGGTTTTTATGTGTTAGAGGACACGAATACACGACAAATAAAGGACGGTTTCACATCGTTTTATAATAGTCTTTACGAAAGTTTTCCAATGCAATAGTCCATGTGTTCACCTGTAAAATCTCGTGAGCTCGCCTCAACAGGTTCGTGACCGCGTTTCTTCACCCCGATACACGTCGAAAAGAAGACACAACAGGTCAGCAGTTTTTTCGTACAAGGTGACACGAGATGGCATATATCAGCCACAATATAGAATATTGTATGTTGTAATATGATAACAAATTAGAACCTTCAGGGTCCTGTTTCTTTAAATGATACACTTTAATCTTTGTTGGAAAAGATTGATATGTATCTTAAAGAATTCTCCATTTAAGGTCAGGAAGATTGGGAGGATGTTTCACCTACATGGAAGTCTTTTTATATCGGATACAGATCTTGCTGGTTATTTACATTTGCTTGAAGCTGTGCTGACAGATTCAAAGTGTTTGCTTTATGACAGAAAAGCTCAAAATGCGGTATTTGAGCTAAAACAGGTATTTTGTATTGTCATAATATGGTATCTTAAAGTAGGTAATGGCTTTATAAAAGATATTTTTTCTTTCTTGTTGGATGTTTAATGTCCCATCGGCACAACTGTAGGTTATATGGCGATTTCCCCGCTTTTCAAAGTGAAGAAAGACCTTACATTCCCCTCCAGGTATTATTTCATCACACGACTAGACTGGTTGCAAGAGTGAAAATGCACTCTACCCGTCCGTTATTTGTAAGGTTTAGTAGAAAACACCACGGAGTCTCAAACTTGAGTAGTCGTCGCACCATCAAATAAAAAATCGTCGCGAAAAATTATACATGGTCAAGCACCAAACATGCACAGTACTTTACGTATTTTTCAGTGTAGTATCTCTTAATTAATTTATTAACATTAAGGATTTTGCACTGTTGCAAGTTTTTTTCAAAGCTTAAAACACTTCTAAAATACATGTTGATAATTAAATTATGTGAAATGCAAGAGAATGACTTCAGGATTCGGAAGTGATATACCTTGATTTTGAATTCTTTAGCTTTAAACGTGATATTTAAAAAAATCATCTGATGTGCTATTTATGAAAATTTTCAGTTAAGATTTATGAAATATACCATACACAGTGTTTCATAAATTCAAGTACTAGATCTATAAAGATTTTCACAGAGATGTCGATTACCAACAGATCTGTTATTTTGTTTACCAATTATCTTTTCTTCAGTTGGAAGCAGGTACATTGACGATAAGTTCTGGTAGGCTAATTGCAGTCATAAATGATGCTCTTGCAGTCGATGAAAGAAAAGCTTCAAAACTCCAGAGCAGCAAAGGCATGGAAAATGTACACAAAGTAAAGTTAAAATTACTAATGGAGCTAACTGACCTGTTTATGTTTCCAGCAAAGAAACTTAAATGTTCTCAGATTGGAACATTGTTGTCGGAAAAACAAAGCTTGATTGATGACCTTAAAGATGCAGTTAAACAGTTTCAGATATCTTTAGATAAGGAAAGGTGTACAACGTCAACACATTTGCCGGCAAAATCACTGTCTGTTGGAAAGCGGGATCGAAACGCTCGTGAAGAAGCGCTAAGAAGTGAGTCTTCCAAAAGGTCGAGAAGGTCATCGGAGATGAATAGACAAACGTTTGAGGAAGATAAAACAGGTTTGTGAAGCTATTAACAGTTTTATCTTTTTTTTCAGTTGTCTTATGTAGCAGATGCATTAAAGTCGGTGATAGATATACTCTTGAAACAAACTTAATTCGATCCTCGTGGTTTTCGTTTGTAAACATGTGAATTGCCGTTGGTCTACTTTAATTCAAGCAGATTTATTGAACGTCAAAACAGTATAGCTGGTCCTCCCGATTTTGCACCAGCTCTTTCAGATAATGCTACGTCTATCCCATTAAGCCATGTAAGCGGCACCCATTCTTTATACAAGTAGCTTATCAGTTTTAACGAGAACAAAACAATGAAACACTTGTGAGAATTTATATGGAATCTTTTTGATTGTTAAACTAGATTAGATCCATTTCAAAATGAAACTGATCGATTTCAGATTTCAAAAGGAATTTGATTGATTTCTATCAAGAACGATACAGCACACTTCCACTGTCACCACTTATACGAAAAAACAAGGCGCCATTGTTGGATTTTTATGTATCGCCCACAATTTACAAATCAGATTCAGAAAAAGAGCTGTATGGTGGAAAAGAGTATTCCGTTTACAGGGAGATAGAAAATCTAGAAGATGTTTTTGATTCCAAATCATTACATCCAAAAAAGAATATCTGTCTAGTGTCTCCTCCAGGTACTGGTAAAACTTCTTTCGTTAAAAAAATAGCATTGACTTGGTGTCAAGCACATTATCCTGCCAAAGGTAAGGCGGCATACTTCAAAGCTCAGGATTTAGAAACCATGAAGCGTTTTCAGTTTTTGTTTGTAATATTCCTTAGAGATGTACAACTTGAATGTGAAGAAGACGCTATGATACAAACATGTTTGATACGTCAGCTTGAACTGGAGTACAAATATGACAATGAGTTCCTTCAAAATGTCTTGCACGAGGAAACCTGTCTTATTATTTTGGATGGCTTAGACGAATGGAAACATCCAAAATTGTCAAACAGCTTTTGCCGACAAACTCGATCCCATATCCCACACAGAAAGGTTCGCTCTAAGTGTACACATCTGTCAACGTCAAGACCTTGGATCCTAAGTAAAGTTCTTTGTGAAAATATCGTTATTGATCAACACTTAGAAATGTCAGGACTTGGAAAAAGCTCTTCGAAAAACCTTATTCAAAATGTCATAACATACTTAAACAGACATGCTGTCCACAAAGAAATGACGACTGACAACTTCATTAATATGCTGTTTTCGAAAGGACTTCAGAAATTTGAGTCAAACCCAATTATCCTGATGCAGTTATTATGTCTTTGGTTTGAGGGGACCGACCCAGGAGAATCCCAGAGCGAAATATACAGCAATATACTGGAACTGCTGTTCAGACGAGCAGAACAAAATGAGACATACCATGGACAGAAAGGCAAACATCAAAAGAAACTCCCAACCTGCTTTATGAAAGCACCAACATGCAAACGAAACGCCAAAACGTTACATTCTCTAGGAAAGCTTGCATTTACGACTTTATTTCCTAGAAGTAAAGAATCCTGCTTTGTCTTCGAACGTGCCCTTGTGAAAGAACACTTAGAAGAGACAGAAGTACAACAGTGCCTACGATCGGGGATACTTTGCCAGAACGACGAACTTGGTAAACTTGCAGACGAAAGAGTGAACGTTTCCTTTCTACATAAAACATTCCAAGAGTTTTTTTGCTGCATTGTACCTAACATCAAAGAGAATCCTTCCTAAAGACACCGAATCAAGAGTCTTCGAAAATCACGCCTCCTTAGAAACCATCCTTCAACTAGAAACCGTTTTGATCTTTGTGAGTGGATTTTCTCCCAGTTGTATGGGAATATTTGTGGAAAGAACAAAGAACATACTCGTGACAGACACCATTATTCACCAGTACAGATCAAATGTCTATGGAATCTTTCTTGAGAAACGCAATTACATTAACGATTTTTGTCATATGATAGTAAAATCTGCGAAGGAGAGCATTTGTAACGGGCACGATGACCTTGATAACTTTCATTTGGAAGATGTCATCATCGATAAAGAGTGTGAGGATGAAAAGTACACGACTGCTCTTAGTCGTGTTATAGAAGCCAATAAAGGTAATATCAAATCTGTCACCATTCAAAAAGAGAAGACGATTGAAGATGAAAAGGCAGACTCCATAATGGCAGCTTTAGGTCTTCAGACTATATATTCCATTGAGAAATTGTACATCTGGGGAGAAATACCAAACGAATTACTCCAAAGTCTTCTGCAAAATTCGAAAGCGACTCTCAAATGTTTAGAATTATGGGACATGTCTCTGAGCAGCATTGATACCAATCTCATTTCGAAACTAGACAATTTAGAAGGTGTGTCGTTGCTTGGAATCGTCGCTTCACATGATGTACTCAAGGAATTGATGTCTAATTTTGAGAAACGTTTCAAACTGCAACAAATAATATTCAATACCATGAAGTGCATTGACCATTCAGAGTTCTGTGCCGGTTGTGATCTGAGGATTTCAGAAAAGTCAATGCCCACATTTTTTATGCTAGATAAAGTTCATGTCAGAAACATACATGTAAATGCTAAAAAACTACAACATTGTGTAATTGAATGGCTAGACCCTCCAAGTGCGCTCGTATCTTTTCTGCAATGCCTGAAAAATGCACATAACCTCGAAAGATTCGATTATGAGGGTCATACAAATGCCACTGACACACATTTTCTTCTGGAAACAGTTTCAAAGCTCATACATCTTAAGTATCTTAGGCTTCGACTCGTAGATTTAAATGAAAGCTATGACATAAATATCTCAAATCTGAAGAACCTCAGGCATGTACATTTGTGCAATGTGACGATGAAAAATGAAATACTTAAAAACTTCATTACCCAGGTTGCATCAATTGGCACATCAATAATGGTTCTGATAGATGACTGGAATGTTTCGTCGTCGTCAGACTATCATGAAATTAAAGAATGGATGCGATCATTTGCAGCAATACAAATCCTCGGCGGGGAAGGCGAACTAAACGGCCAGTTGCACTTTAAAACATTGGTTACACCAAGTAGTACTGTGTCTCCTAAAACATTTTCAAGAAAAGGTAAGGAATGCTTTTTAGCTTATATTGTTACCACCTTGCAAAATATATTTGATTCATAAAATGCAAACGAAACAACCGGTCTTTGTTTTGGCTTCAAATATTTTTATTTGTCGAAATTTTCGATATTCTTCTCATGTGGCAATGTAATATCCACTGATCGATGTAACGTAAAGCAACACTGTATCAAAAGTTTTTCCTTGTGGTATATGTATGTACCTTAGACATTATATATTTCTGTTATCGGTTCAGTTTTCATGTTGAAAATGTTGTTGTCATTAATGATTGAATTAAACCTGATAAACAACTTTTTGTACAGAGGTCAGTCAGTTTGAGACAAAATATTTAAAAGTTCGTATTATTTTATTCAATTTCAGATGATAACGCATGGAGTCAATGTCTTTGCAAAACATCACAAGAGGCACTAAACCTTGCAGACGTCTTGTTGAAGAACAACTCAGTGCCGACGGAAGACGCTCTGAATAGGTTATGTGAACACTTTGGAAAAAAAGATAAATTCTTTTTGCATCTGTGCCGTTGCATTTGTGCGTACATTAAAAGTAAGAGTAGAAAAATAGTGCACGTTTACTCTTCGTACCAGATGTTACACGAGAACGAAATAGTCTTTGTCGTGTTTGTCAAGGAGAGTTTGTCTAAGAGCGAGGAAACCAAAATTAGAAACAATTGTAAGGTCGAAATAAGATTGATAGATACATACAGCCCTGAAGGGAAGTTAGTAATGAACAGTAAAGAAAACTGTGACTCGGAATTGTCTGTTTCAGAAATAGAGACTGTAAAACGCTGTCTTGACATATTTGCAGCAGAGTTAATGAAAAAGCATAAATACCTTTCACTGATTAGAGCAAGCCCTGTGCGCTCGAAAGGGTATGAAAAAAGTGAAGGAAAGATTGGGAAAGAAACCTGTATTGCACTGTATGTCCCAGCAAAGAACTACATACCAACTGACGAAGAACCTTTTCAGTCAAATTATGACGGTATACCAATCGACGTAAGGGAAGGTGGTTTCGTTTTATATACGTCTCCTAGAGCTGATGAGCGGCATGAACATATAAAAATGGGATGCAAGATCTCACGGGACAAACTCAAAGGCGCTGAATTTAGTCATATGTCAGGAACATTGGGTGGGTTCGTTCAACATCCCAAATATGGCTTGTGTGGGTTTACCTGTGCCCATGCTTTGCTGCATTACTTAGAATTAGAAGAATTGAAGGAAAAGGGAGGGATTCTGCATTGGCCGTATTTTGGAGAGTTTGAAGCCATAAATCAGCCAGAAAATGCACTTAATGTGATTGGCCGACTTGTACAAGCTGTGTATAAAGAAGGTGTCAACGGTGGTACTGGAGTAGAAGTAGCACTCTTCCAAATAGAAAGAAGACACCCAACTAATGGAGATTTTCCACCTTCGCAAACACAAGGTATTACGTTATAATTAGGTAAACTTACAGTGATTGTATTTCAGTGTCGTAGAAAGAAAACACATAAAAGATCTTAGACTATGGCTTTGTTGTCAAAAAGTGCATCTATGAGCACATCTGATAATGTTGTTGTTTATAGTTATCAATAATGCTTTTTTATATGTAAAATGAGTCCGGTCATAACGTTTTGAAAAAAATACATCATATTTCCATTAACTGTATTCATGGTCAGACTTTCTTTAAAGTGTGCTTTTAAATCACCTTGGCTGAGATATAGTGATGGTCTCTGTCTGTGCTTCTATGCGTACGTAGCAGTTTCCTCGAGCATACATCCAAAACTATGAAAAGGCGGTTTGTTTTGTTAAACATTATACAGTCACAAATTGCTCTGTAAAACCTTTACACAATCACAATCACAAAGGTTATTGAGAAATGGTACAGTATTCAGAAATTATAACTGTACCTTGTTTACTTTTTAAATGGTCTTCCTTTATTTTCCTTTATTTACTCATAAATATAGAAAGGAAGTGTGAAGACACTACACCTTCTGCCATGCCTATTTTTAATTCTGTCCAATTATTTGATTTACCCGCATGTCCGTAGCATACTTCCTAAACTTTTAGTTACATTTTGATAAAACTTGAAATAATGTAAAAAGACACAAAAAAGCAGTGTAAAAACAATAACTCTCCCTTGCTTAGTTGTTGAAATATCTCCAATAAATAAATTAACTTGTCCAGGAAATATGTGTTAATTGCTGAATGGAATTTCTTTATAGTATGTAGAAAGATGGAGGACGATGAGAGGAAGTGCAGTGTTCAAGAACTAAAACTTGCTTACATCTTTAATTATCATCATTTATTTATTTTTATTAATTTTTAGTTTCATAACACTTTTATTCAGAGTAAAATCTCAAAACCTTTTCAAGCGATTTTGTTATAACTTTTGACCAGAGAACAGGAATAACTAAGTTTGTCTTCCTATTTTTAGCTCACCAGAGCACAAAGTGCTCAGGGTGAGCTATTATGATCGCTCACCGTCCGGCGTCCGTCCGTCGTCCGTCCGTCCGTCCACACTTTCCTTTAAACAACATCTCCTCCTAAACCAACAGGCCAATTTTGATGAAATTTCACAGGGATGGTACTTGGATAGTCTTCTTGAAAAATTGCTCAAAGAATTGAATTCCATGCAGAACTCTGGTTGCCATGGCAACAGAAAGGAAAAACTTTAAAAATCTTCTTCTCAAAAACCAGAAGCCTAGAGCTTAGATATTTGGTGTTAAGCATTGCCTAGTAGACCTCTACTAAATTTGTTCAAATCATAACCCCGGGGTCAAAATTGACCCCGCCCTAAGGGTCACTTGATTTTACATAGGAAAATCTTAAAAAATCTTCTTCTTAAAAACCAGAAGCCCTAGAGCTTAGATATTTGACATGTAGCATTGCCTAGAGGACCTCTACTAAAATTGTTCAAATCATGACCCCAGGGTCAAAATTGACCCTGCCCCAGGGGTCACTTGATTTTACATAGGAAAATCTTCAAAATATTTCTAAAAATAAACAGAAGGCCTAGAGCTTAGATATTTCACGTGTAGCATTGCCTAGTAGACCTCTACAAAATTTGTTCAAATCATGACCCCGGGTTCAAAATTGACCCCGCCCCAGAGGTCACTTGATTTTACATAGGAAAATCTTCAAAAATTTTATAAAAATAAACCAGAAGGCCTTGATCTTAGATATTTAACGTGTAGCATTGCCTAGTAGACTTCTACAAAATTTGTTCAAATCATGACCTCCGGGATCAAATTGACCCCGCCTAATGGGGTTACTTGATTGTACATAGAAAAATCTTCAAATTTTTCTAAAAATAAACCAGAAGGCCTACAGCTTAGATATTTGACATGCAGCATTGCCTAATGGACCTCTACAAAATTTATTCAAATCATGGCCCCCGTGGTCAAAATTGACCCCGGCCCAGGGGTCACTTGATTTTACATAGGAAAATCTTTAAAAAATTTCTAAAAATAAACCAAAAGGCCTAGATCTTAGATATTTGACGTGTAGCATTGCCTAGTAGACTTCTACAAAAAAAAAAATCAAATCTGGATCCCCAGGATCAAATTTACCCAGCCCCAGGGGTTACTTGATTGTATATAGGGAAATCTTCATAAATTTGCTAAAAATAAACCAGAAGGCCTAGATCTTAGATATTTGATATATTACATTGCCTAGTAGACTTCTACAAACTTTGTTCCATTCATGACCCCCGGGGTAAACTTGGCTCCGACCCAGGGGTTACTTGATTGTACATCAGAAAATCTTCCAAAAAAATTCTAAAAACCATCAGTTTGACATTTGAAACATGTAGCTCATATTACTCTGGTGAGCGATCCAGGGTCATCATGACCCTCTTGTTACTAATAACCTTTCATTAAATTTACTTTCCAGAGCATAACTCTTTAAGTGTTCAAGGTAATTTATTAAATCTGCATACAAAGATAAAAGACATTCAGAGAAAGTGCAATGTACACGAACTATAACTCTGTTTTGCTTACTGTTTGAAGTATCTCCTTTGTTTAGTTAACATATTGTCCGCAGTGTTAAACCAAATTTTGCACAGTCACTGCACGTTCTACACGTTGAGAGAAACTGCAGCGGAACGTTGTTTCGGCGTAGGGGGAGGTTGGGGTTGGGGGATAGGGTGCAGCATGTCCAACATGGCTCTCGTCTTAATAGTTATTCGTAGTAGTAACGTCAATTATCAGGAAATCATAGAAAACGCCTGGTAGCCGTTGTACGTATAGCATAAATATTGACGGAATCTATTATCAAATATGTATTAAATTTAAAACAGTCAACCCTGCTCTTTCTTAAGGTTAATTTTGAAAAGTTTTAATGTCAAACAATTCAAAGTAATAGCATACATGGATCCATACATTTTACTGGCCATATAATTGAAAATATGTAAATTTATAAGAACTGCGAAAATTTTCAATAAAATCTACATTGTAGAACTTCTATAAGCGAAAATGTAATAAAATTTGCAACTTCACCATGAAATAAACTGGGGAAACAAAATTTTCAAATTGGACTAACAAACAATCAAGCACACGATCTTTTTAATAGCTGGATTCCCTTTAGGATATATAGATACTTGCACAAATATGATTTAATGAAGTAATGAGTACAACTGTAGAACATGTTTTTTTTTCAAATGTGCAGAAATAACGTAATTAGCAGATACTTATAAATCAAATAAAGACTTATTTCATTTGGTCTACTATACAAAGATATGTTTGGAATTTTTCATTTTTGAACTTTGTTAAATTATCTAACCTAAATGTCTTCTTTTATTTGCAAATATTAGCTGGGCAGGACCTGCGCTTTGAGTCTGGGAAAACGTTCGGATGTTCACGTCTAAACGCCGACGATATTGTCAAATTCGGGTGTAAAACAAACAAAACTTTTGGAAAGTTTTTAATGAAACAAGGGACAACATGTGTAAGAACTCAAAAGCATAAACTCAAAGTGCAAACTAATTTCGAAGTTACACTATACAACCAGCTAGAGGTAAGGTCAGTACCAGATGCCAATGGCAGAACATGTGACTTTGCGGACTTTGGGGACTCTGGATCGCTAGTTTTTATGAAAGGCGAAGACGACGAGTATGTTTGTGTGGGCATGCTAGAAGGCGGAACTTCAGATGGGACTGTAGTTGTCACACCCATTGCACCTATCTTGGAACAGTTGGATTTATCCAAACTCAAAAGCTTCAAGAAAGAGAAACAAGCCCGTGAGTTGCAATTCATTCAGCGTGATGTACGGACCATTTTGCAAGATATACAGGATTTAAAGGCGAACATGCCTCAGGCAGGCCAAAACACCCGGATCCAGAACCAAGGAAACAACAGCAATATTTAACAAATCATTTCAAAGGTCAACACTTTACGGAAAATATCAGTTGAATACTCTGGCGCGCATATCAACCGAGAAAAATATCATGTTACAATAACGCATTTCGTTGCTAGCAGACGAACAGAAACACATATAAAAGAAGCATCGAGTTGGTGAAGTTAAGGACATTTCCGAGACTTGTTACTGCGCATTTGCCGGTCTGATGTTTGCTGTTCTCATCTGAGTTAAATTCTTGTTAGCCGCATCGTCACTTTGCTTTATGAAACAAACTAGATGTGCAAATGTTTTAGATAGCAAAATCCTAGAAAGTAGTTCATCGCCGTTTGAATACATCTGCGGATGTCTCTATAGCATGTGTAAATGTTGAGTTCTGCTCAACCCGGGGCTAGAGGGCGTGGACGGTAGCATGTATTTCCACTACCGTCCATGAACAGGCTCAATCAAACCGAGCCTGCAACATTTTCGTTTTTGTCGTGTTGAGCGACCTGTGAAGTTTCCACTTTTTTCTATTTTTCTGTCTATAGGAAAGGAAAATGCAACGCATAACGGAAATGCCTGTGTCAAATTTTTTTTTAAAAAAAAGACCACTAAAACGTTATTTATTTCTATGCTTATTACAATGATACATTTAGTTTTTTATTGTTGTTATATGTGAATGAAATCATACTTAAAAACATTGTTGCCAGAGATATAAAAAACAGATCTTAGCTCCACTGTTCGAAGAAAAGTATAGCCATTGCACTCGCCCCGGTGTAACATTAAATACTGACCCCGTTGAAAATAGACCCCATGGATCCTTTTTCAACGTTGAGTATTGACCCCGTCAACATTTAAACATTAAATTTTTATCAGAAAGGTCCCTTTCAACATTGAGAATTGAACCCGTCAACATTTCAACATTAAAGTTTGATCAACGGGGTCAGTTTTCAACGTGGTCAATATTTAATGTTACACCGGCGTCGGCATTAGCGTCGCCGTTGGTTTAAGTTTTTGATACAGTCAAATATCACTGTTACTATCAAAGCTATTGACTTGAAACATAAAATAGTTATATACTATCAAAGTCTTCACCAGGAGAAACAATCCCACATAACTCTGATTGAATTTTGTGTTTTGCCCCTTTTTAACTTAGAATATTTTGGTTAAAGCTTTTTATAAAATAGAAAAAGTGGGAAGTCAAATATCTCTGTTACTATCAAAGCTTTTGACTTGGAAATTAAAACAGTTATTTACTGTCAAAGTCTACACCATAACTCTTATTTGAATTTTGACAGGGTTATGCCCCCTTTTAACTTAGAATTATAGCTCTTATTCAGAGTCAAGCACTAAGAAAAGTCTAACGTGCTGTCTTACGGACAGCTCTTGTTTTAAGTATTTAGTCTAGAAATTAGCTATGTTTGTAAACATGAGTCGTAATCCAAGTAATTAGTCTCAATATCTTATAAAAATAACTTGGATACCCATATTTTTATTGTTTCCTTCAATTTGTTGTATATGAAATAAGCATCGTGTACAGTAAAAGAGAAAAAGTTGCCAGTTGAAAGAATATTACAAAATGGTTCAATTTCTGTAACATATTAGTATATACGAGAAATTTTCTCCGAAATGAAAACAGGTATATCAATAATTATTATTGAATTCATATAACTGGTTTTATCATTTATGTAAAACTACAACAAAAAGAAGCTGTAACGGAAAAATATTGAAGACAACCTTCATAACAATCCTATACATTTTCAAAGATACTTTTATGCAATTGTTTTTGTGATAGTTCTTCTGTTCTTCTGTTAGGCGTTGATTTCTTTTTGACAATAATATTCTGTTTAAAACACACCCAACAAAAACAATAAATGGTTTATAAGTTTTATTTACAAGATGAACAACAATTTTTATTGTTTTCAATCAGTGTACAGTGATGGCATCTATAAATTCATCTTGTGTTTATATTACATTTCTGCCTCGAGTTGCTGATTTTCGAAACTAGGCGGTCTACATAACAGATGGATTATATATGATGGTTGTCCTGGTGAACATTATTTTTTATTGATCATTCAGTTATACATATACACATCATACACATATATTGTAAGTATTCTTATACCATAAACCTTAAGTGAACTTGTATTTTCTGAAACTTTGGATGTTTTGTGATAATGAATTTATGTTTATTTAGCTATGTGTTTGCAGAAGTCTTTCATGAATATATCATATGTATTCAAACGCAAATATATGCATATTATATATTAATAGCTCAAAATGTTTGTCAGCTTAATTTTTTTTTCTTATTTGTCAGTTTACAATTTTAATTATTATTATTATTATTATACCAGATTTACATAGCGCCCTTTTCATGATCAATTTCACGTTCAAAGGCGCTTTACAAAGTTCAAATGCAGCCACACAGGGCGCATAATTCATCATCTACTAGTACAGACACAGAGCGATCTGACCAGAGGGACAGAGTGAGACAAAGCCCCCACGACAGAGAGATCAGAAATCAGATACAGGCTTGTCCAGCTAACTTAGCCTAGCTCGTTGCGAATAGACAGCCTGGTTCTTTAACGTGCCTAGTGTATAGCACTGATACACGCAAGGATTGCCTGGGTTCCTGACCAGTACACCTCTAGTTGGCTGGGAAACACTGAAAAGCGTTTCTGAAAATTCCCGAGTTGCTGCCGGGGATCGAACCCCCGACCTTAGGATTGGAAGGCCAGTGTGCAAACCACTGAGCTATCCGTCCACCACATTTATTACATTTGTCAACTTACAATGTTATTATAATTGTCGACTTACAGTTTAATTACATTTTTCTTTGTGACTTATAATAACATGTTATATTTTCTATGGTAGAACATTAGTGCCAGTTGTATGCTATTTACTAACTCAAAATTTCTAGATACTAACTAGAAATTTCGAGTTATTAAGTCAAAATTTTGAGTAACATATTCGAAATTTTGAGATACTAACTAGAAATTTCAAGTTATTAAGTCGAAATTTCGAGTCAGTAAAACAAACGTTTTTGAAATTGCTACGCTAATTAGTTACATGAAACTTCGAGTAGTATAGGCTTTTAGCTTTGTATCTGAAAATATGCGCGAGTTCTGCATCAGAAATATTGCGCGACCTTAGGAGCGCAATATTCTTTGCTTAAAGAACGATGCAAAGATAATAACCTTTCTTTTACACAGTTATCTACACTTATAAATGTAATGTAAATATTATGAATATGTTCATTAGTCTGCATAAGATTGACAATACTGAACTAAATAAAAGCATTATTGCAACGACACACATTAAATTACGTCACACACCCGACATGAATTCAGGCGTCAGTGTATGGAAAAATGTCGGCGTTTCCGGTACCATTGTAACTTAACGGGAAATATAAAGGAATATATAATCAGTACATGTATAGGTCCTGGTCGGATTAGGTACCTTGTGTAGCGCA
Source organism: Mercenaria mercenaria (assembly GCF_021730395.1). NCBI lineage: Eukaryota > Metazoa > Mollusca > Bivalvia > Venerida > Veneridae > Mercenaria > Mercenaria mercenaria. The sequence goes on from NC_069374.1 coordinate 6,139,821, forward strand.
CAAATTGCTGTGAAAGATCTTATAAGATGACCGGACAGCGTTTGCTGAAAAATATCAGTTTTAACCATGTTTAATGTGGAAGGTTTCCGACCTAGTTTGAGTCCGTATGGCTATGGAATATAGACATATTCTACATAAAGGTATAGTTATGAGTCTGGCCAAGATCAGATACCTGAGTAGCTCAAGAAGTTGAGGACAGATCAAAGAAGTTGACTGGGTAGTGTTCGAACTTAAAATATTTCACTATTTTGACCATATCTGGAAGGGTTTCGAAATCTGGAGTAGCTCCAGAGACTAGGAGTTGTCTCTAGAGACATGCATTGATGTATGGTAGTATATGTTCAAGTCGCTACATTCTGGGTACTAAACAAGTATGTGTAGTTACTAGTATCACATTAATATCTCTGGCTTTTGACAGGCGGACAAATATTAAAATTTAGCGGATGAAAAGGCAAGAAAATAAGTAAAACTTTCGAGTTTAACTTAATAAATGAATGGCAGCTGGCGCTAATGCTTTTCTGTTAGTTTTGAAATTACGAAATGTATAGAATATTAAATTGCAAATAAATAAAAAATTCTAAAAAACGTTTATATTCAGCATTGTTATCCTTTTGTGGAGTAATTATGATTAGAGCAAACACGTACATACTGGTTGTTTATTCGTTTTAAGATACGTTTAATATATTCATTAGAAAGTAAGCTGTTAATGTCACTGAAGAAGTATTATGTATATTTTGATCATTAAAGAATACAGCGAAACACTTACTTCGTAACTAGTAACTATTGTCTTGAAGATGTTTAGATTATTTGTATGAAAAGACTGCCACACTACTAGTTTCTAAGACACTACAACCTTTAAGTAGTTAACACCTTCAATATTTCGGCAATATCTTTTACATTTCTGATGGCACATTTATATGTCCTCAACATTATATTTAACCTTTAACATCGAATTATGCAAATTGATTGAAATTGTAAGGCCTCAAGACCTCAACGCAAATACACCAGTAACATACTGCAGATTGGGTACTCTTCACACAAGGACTATATCATTAAATTTTTATATAAAATTTGTTAATAGGGAACATATAACGCAACCAAGCAACATACTATCAGACTCGGTTTGCCTCACATAATTGTTGTGATTGTGAGGACAGCACTCTTCAAGATGATGATATATAACTCGTACATTTTAATCTGAGGTAATGGAAGTCAAAGAGTGGGACTACTAAAAACATGTTGCTACTCTGCTACCGTGAGGCCACGTTGTTAAGAATAAAGGATATCACTTTTACGTATAAATTTAGTACGTTTGTATAACAAAAGCGGATGTCCTATGAGCACAATTTTTATTGTTTAAAGTGGCATTATGCACACCTTACTGCATGTGATGGGTTTTAATGAATGTTTTATAAAGGCAAATTCAAGTTGCTGGGCATTTAAATGTGTTAAAATAAAGATAATGCCGCATAAGCATTTGATGCTTTAGAAATAAAGAAATCGGATTAATAAAATAATAGGTCTATTCTTCAATCTTCTACACAGTGATCTCCATTACCTATAGACAGAGATTTCTGAAGTTGAAGGGAAGCAACTCCTGTATGCAGTTGGACTTTTCCTTAAAAGTCATATTTTGAAAACTTATTATTTCGTACTAGATACAGGAAGAGTTTGGTATATTGGGTTAAAAGCTATTCTTTCCTCCACCCTTTTTACACGCTCATCTATTTCCGCTGGATTTTTACTTGAAATATTTGCATAATTCCACTTTAAATTAATGTTCAGTGCAAGAACTATTCTGATAAGACTTAAATGCTTTCGTTGCTATCCATTGCTGCACACGCATTCCTCAATATAGTGAGAGACAAAATGAACAATTGACGCAATGTGTATACATATCTATAGTCGTCACGGGTTTTCTGTATCGACGACTTCTACAGAAGAGTTGTCTCTTGTAAAAGATTCTCTTGAAATTCAAACTCTGAACACTAATAAAACGTCATTTCAAAAGACTTCGAACGAGGAGAGATGATTCAAAACCGCAATCCCTGGTTTGGTTTGTCTGGTGTTATTAATGATTCTATCAATTTCTTGAATTCTAATACCAGTACCCTTTACCAGTTACTAACATGAATTTTATTCATGACTACTTAAATGTTTTACAACAATCTCACTCGCCTGGAAAAACAGTACTCGGCATTTGTATTCTTACTTGGCAGTTATGGATTACACGTCAAGGTATACGGGCGACTGTCATGAATCCCACTCAATACAACAGACCTGTCAAATGATGTTTATGCTGTTACGATAATTAAGTTTGTTACTGTCAGGTTTTACAATCCCCTATCTCAAAAGGAAACAAATGTAAGAGTTTATTTAAGAATGGCATATTTCACTAGCCATTGGGACTCCGGATTTCAAAAAATGGGTAGCAAATGTCAGCAATGGTGCGTTAACCAGACAGGGAAGTTATTAGCCAAAAAATCGAAAGAACTGCATATTTCAGAAAAGAGGGCTTGCATTTAGAGGTTTTTGTCGTCTACTTTTTCCCGTCGCCTTTAATTGTGATGGACATAGAACCATAAAGGGGCATCTACATTGTAGGCCTACTTGCGGGAACAATTGTTTAAACTTTAGCTTCTTAGCAAAACTACAATTAGCAATATGTCTTATTCTTCATTCGAGGCTTTGATAATCTGAAGTAAATTGAGAAAAAAAAACAACATATTTTGAATATTAAAACAGTTCTTAGCCATTTTATTGCAAAACTTATTCGGAATAAAAATGACATATCCCGCAAAAGGTGTTGAAAACAAGACTGAGCGGTAGTGAAAACCGTATATGACTGTAGGTTACACGGATAAAGTCCACTGAAGAAATGCCTTTATTTTTAATTTCGTCTTCTTTCTTGTATGTCAAAACCGGATATTTCCGTTTTTTCCGGTGCTAAAATTTCATCTTGCACCCAGGACTGTAGGATGACTCTCTTGCTGTAATTTATGAATAAATGTGTAAAATGTGTAAGTTCATACGCTACTGTAATAAAATAGTGCTCAAAATCGTTTTATATTATTTCTTCCATTACATGAAGAATGTGGTATTGGAGAAAAATAACTTATCACTAACGGATGGCAATATCTGGCTCTCGGATAACTGTATAGAACATCTTTACGGCCTAAACTGCTATCACCGAGCCGGGTATTTCCATCTGCACCTTCAACCTGTGAATAACTTCAAAGGTTTTATAGTTATCAAAATGCTTGTGAGTCTATAACGGTGTCCTACTGTTTTCTTATGTGTTGCTTGTTTGTTTTTCTATGTTATTTAGTTGATCGTATCTGTGTGTTTATCTTTGGTACATGAGTGTCTGCGCTATTGTGGTTTACGTTGTAGTGCGACTGTTTTTAAAGAACATGGCATTCCCTTGTATATTCGTCCTTGTTCAACTTTCCCCTTCGGATTCCACCCCCCCCCCCCACTCCCCCACCCCGACCCCATTTCGCCCCTTGGCGTTTCCTTCCCCTCCATCAATATTTAGCATAATTATACTGTACTTGTTGATTGTTCGAAGGAACCCGTCTGAAATATTTTTCCATTACAGCTTTTTTGGTTGTGGGCCTGCCGTGTAAATGCGTGGCTCTGGGGCTGTGTCTTTGGTGCTATGTGCTTCCGAGAAATCTACCCTTACCTTTTATCTTTAGTTCCAATCTGTCTGTTGTATTTGTGCATGCTTTTTGATGCATGTATGGTTTAAGGAGATTTTGTCCAAAGTTTTGGTGGAGTTGTCTTCATTTTCCCCGAAATCATTTGCCAGAATATTTTCGACTTATATAACACTTTTCTAAAGAGAGTGAGTTTAAATTTGAAGTCGTGAGCTGCACATATATCTCAAATAACTCATGTTTTATTGGTGTTTGTAGTTTTAGTTAAACTGCCTAATTTGTGCAGTTTTACTGAAGGTCTTGATGATACGGTGGTATGTTTAGGACATGCATTTATTCATTTTAAGATTAAATTATCTCGAGCGCACGACCTCTTACCTCGTGTGCACGACATCTTATCTCGAGCGCACGACATCTTATCTCTTTAAGATTATAACTCTAAAACAATAAGAAAAATGCATGTCCTAAACATACCACCGTATGATGATCATCAAACTATGTTAAAAGAACACATAATATATAACCTTTGTGGTGCTTTTCGACATAACGATAGAAAGTATATATATATAAGAAAAGAAAACACACGCCTATAGCATTAACACTTTCTGGTGTCAATTAATATTGAATTTCTTATTAGTAAGACAGTGTACTGAAATAATATAAATGTCTCATTTTTGAGATAGACAGTAAATATTTCCAACAAGAGGGGGATATAGTCAACTGTGGTGGAAATCTTTCTTCGAATGTTAACAATATTACTGTCTTACTCAAAGCCATGTGATATAATGTTTTATCAAAATCGAAAAAGTAGAAAGAAGTTTCAATGCTGCCGTTTCCCAAAGCAACTGAAAAACATAAACAAATCAGTGTTCTAGTCTAAGAAAGTAATGTACATCGATTCTGTATTGCTCTGCATTAAGAAAGCTTTCAAATCGTGAAAAACTCCTGGAATTTTGACAACGCGTTGGGAGTATTTATGTGCTAAATTGACAAATGCAAAGATGCAGTCAGTATTTTTAATAGAATTTGTAAAATGATTTAATAATTTTGTTATATGTTACTTTTCAATTAGCAACAAAACTTGGGTATAATAATTCCAAATAGACATAAACTCTACTTCGATGGAATTCATGTAACAAGTAAAAAATCTTATTTGGATTTGGCGAATTGATGTCACAAAATAGCATCAATGGTAAGAATTTTGCAACCTTTGGCAAAATGAAAAAATAATAATTCACAGGAATTAAGGAATAAAGCTTACCTAATTAAAATCATTTTCGGTGTTCATGAAAGCCACAACAGCATTCCAACCGTTACAAAACTTATAAAACGGATACATTTATTATCTTTACTTGGGGCCAAACCTGTCCTCAAGTTACCTTCTGCCGCTCCTGTGCTTGAAGGTCAATTTGACTAAAGTATATCTCCAATTAACACTATGTATGTGCTATTGATAGACTCGCTCTGAAGAAACTTCTGCTAGCCAATCAGAGCCTTGCTTTCAACATTTTGAAATTAATAGTAGAAGTTTCAAAAATCTATATTAAGCCTGGGTGTTTCACGTTCATTATGACGACCACATCATGACTGCGCCCTCGTATTTTGAGAGGTATCATATGTCACAGTACGGACTTGATCACGTAAGGAGAGAATATGTGTGAGGCAGCCGGTTAGCTCAGTCAGTAGAGCACCCGCCCTGTAAGCGTGTGGTCCCGGGTTCGAGCCTCGGACTGACTGCACATTTTTCTCACCCTGTGACATTTGACACTATCTTGATTTTTCATCCAAATGCTTGTTGAAACTAGTCGTCTGATATATATATATTTGCGAAAATAAAAATAGCAATAGCGGAAAGCCAAAATATACAGAAATATGAATGTGAAGAGGTCATCCTGAGATCTTCGTTTAGAAGATTAAGTTCTTATGTCAGATTGACAGAGGTTAGTCATCATATTGACTCACCAATATCATTTATAAACATGTTTATATCAATTTGAGCAATTACGCAGTGCAAAAATTAGACAGCTGTGATGCATATAAAATACGTAGGATAAATTAAATAACATACACAGTTTTTATGAAATTTCAGATGGTACTTAAAACAGGAAGCAAATTGTAATTCTATAGTGCATTAACAGTATATTTATCGTATGTGGTTAACAATACCAACATTAACTATAGTAATTAATACATCTAATATGCGTGTTAGCCTTTATGTCATTTATTTTATTAAAACGCACCTTAGACATTTTAGTCTTTTTCGGAATTCTACATGGATACTTTACAAGTAAACATTACATGCTACTGTAAACATTACATGGAACTTTTTATGGACATTTTACAGGAATACTTCTCCAAGCAGTTTTAGAGCATTTTTACCAAAACAAAATGTCAATTCACTTCAAGGCACGTACGTTTATAAAGCTGTTATGTTCGTTTTCTTATCGGTGAGATAACATTTTTTCACGAGATTTTGGTTATCTTTTATTGTTATCTGAAACGTGCATGCGCAGTAAAATAATCTAGTGCATTGATATGTTATTTTGGATAAACGTGTACAGGAACTCTTTCTATGCCCTAACATATTGACAGATTTAAGCAATATGTTTGGAGTACACTTGTCGCACCTGTGAGTAAATCTTTTCTTTTAATTTAAAAATATACTACAAACGTCTTGAACAGATCACATCAACACAATTACAACTTCCTATGTTAGTTCCGTGTACTGAAGTATCATCGCCGTGTGAATAAACAGTGTAACGTAACAAGGCTAAGTTGAAATTTCCATTCATGTACGAGCAATCCAAAGAAAACATATCAATACGTAAAATAGACAAAGCTATATAATACCGTAACGCAATTATTTCTATTGAAGATTTATAAAACCAGATAAAACGAGACGCATTTAGATATTTTGTAAGTGTTCTAAATTTGTTGACCACCAATGAATATATGTGTACATGTATACTAGTCTATGATATTAAAACGAATCATTCCATCAGACGAAAATCTATCAAGCATACACTATTTCATATTTCTGGAGGCCAGGAGTTCTTCCAACTCACCAGAAAATAAATCAGCTTATTGCAGCACTGCCAGTTTAGATACCTATAGTTATAGTTATGGTTGCTGGATTTATTTTTGGGTCCTGGACTGTCTATTGATGTTTTTGTCATGTCTATACTCTTGAATAGACTGTGTCAAACTGAATCTACTTTTATTTTGTCACAAAAATTCGCTCTGAACTTGGACCTATTATTTCTGGTCTTTCGGGATCATGGAATCTATTCAACGGGGACGTGGGCGTATTGTGTTTTTCATTACCTCCCATGAAACTGCGTAAGGTATTTGGTCTTTTGTTTGCGTTTGTTCCTTCCAAAGGATATATTCAATTTGAAAGTTTTATTCTTAAACTCTTGGAAGTTTAAAATTACTTGCATAGTTACGGAAACACAGTTGCCAGAGTTATAGTTGTTCGTATTTCGCATTGAATTCTTTGTCCAGTACAGAGAGAGACTGCTTCGAAATAGTAATTTTGAATGCTATGTCAACCACAAACAAGTAGGTTAGATTTCCTTTTATAATATATGTTCAAATTTTTGTCTCAAATACAGCATGTATTTCGCTAACGAATACAAAACTCTGCATTTTAGTCCAGTCGGAAGGCGTAACGATGGCGTCTCGACATTCTATGCATCAAAAAGTTTTAAACGAGTTTTCCGTGTTTTCAGTGATATCTACCTTAAATTATAGTCCATTTTGACTGTTATAGCACCAGAGTACCTTGATCTACAATGATGTATTCGGCTTTCTAGGATTTCGTCAGGTCTGATCAACACTGCGCAAGCTCCCCCAGCAAAATCCACTCGGGTCAAATACGAGATTGTAGATCAAGGTACTGTCAAATCCGGTTTTCCCGATGTTTTAAGTTATATGTAAACATAAGACGTATGCGCTTCAGAACAACACCATATCAATCGTACTTCATGAAAAACATCCGGGAAAGTATATAAACAAATTTATATTCCTTACACCGAAGTATGTATCCACAAATACCTACTGTCAGTACTACTGTCATAAAGTGAAATGCTGTGTCAAGCGAATTCTCCATAAAACCAGCATGCTTTTGCTTAACTTACTTGATATACAATTTTGTCTTTCACTAGCGCCAACGCTCAAGTCTTTAGTTAAGACCTTTGTTCTGTATAATTTATTTAGAATAACAAACTGTTTTGTAGATTTTGAAAAGCTTATGTATCATCTTTTTAGTTGTACCAATTTTATGCCGATGCGAAATGTTTTCGATGTTAGGGACAGCGCCATTTAGTTGCTCCTACAGTGCTCTAGGAAATGTGCTGACACTTACGAAATTTTTAACTATTTAGTTAACTTTGACGTATTGCCAAAACATGAATGTTCATTGCTTGGCTTAGGAGTTATGCTCTTTAAAAATTCATAGCAGACTTTATATTGCACAGCCATTACATTTGTATATACGCCTTTTCTGGATAACTCTTCCTACATTTTTTGTAGAATATATACGAAGTGCATCTGCGCATATTGTCAGGACATGAATGTACCATTACCGAGAAATAACCCTTTGAAATTTTACAATATGCAAAATACTGTGGAAAAGGCTTGTGCGGATTACTCCTCTTACACATTTTAATGGATCTGGCCCAAACTTACACGCTTACTTTACTGGTGGGAGTAAGTATCATTTACACAACAGCCTACCCTTCCCTAGAGCTTCCATGTGAACTTACCCATAATGACGCGTCAGCATATTGACTCACCCGTATCATTTAATAAACCTGTTTATATTGATTTGTGAAAATTATGCAATGCAGGAATAAGCCAGCTGTGACGAGTGTAAAGCAGATACTGAATATTTTATAAGGTACATTAAATATCATACAAAGGTATTTTATTAAAATTTGGAATAAAAGGTGACTGGGAACAAATTCTATTTTTATAGTACCTTACCGGTAATGTTTCGTCTGTGGTAAACAAGACCAGCGTGAAATATCGAAGTGTTGTTGGAATTCAATATATTTCATGTGTAAGAAATAGTAATTGAGAAGATAAAAAGTGGAAACGCATGATGAATATCGGTTTGCAATAAATCTTCATAAAATATTTGTTTCAAAAGTGTGTTAGACGTAGCATTCTTTTTAAAACAATGTCTTAAAGCTTTACAAGGAAACAATAATACTTTCGCTTCAGGAAATGTAATTCATTCTTTAACTAAATGCAATCTTTACAACAAATTTTGAACAGGACCTCTTACAAAAAGTATGAACATTTCACTTTAAAATTATACAATCGTTTCCGTATTGGTTATAAAGATAACAGTTTTGTCACAATAACGCGCATGCGCAACTTATTTTAGCGCAATAAATGTCAACTTGAGGAGGATTTACTATGTACCATTAAGAGACCAGTGTTGTTCTTTTTAAAGATGTAACATATTACAATTTAAATAAAAAGCAGTGTACTTCAAGATGTTCGTAAAATCATTAATGTTTGATAAACGTGTACTGAAACTCTTGCTATGTCCTCACATATTGACACATTGTTTGGAGTAAATTTGTCGCACCTGTAAGTACATCTTTTCTTTTAATTTCAAATAATAAAAAAAAAACTTTTAATAAAATGATATTAAAACGATTTTGCTAACAAAATTTCAACTTATTTACTTCCGTGTACTGGTGTTTCGTCGCCATTGCTTTGATCAATTCAAATATAACAACAGTATAAACTATCTAAAGGTACTTAGGTTAAATCAATGCAAGGAAGAAAATCAATATGATAATATTAAAACGGAATTAGATAAGTGATACTACGGAAGCTCAGATGGGACATGTGACATGTGAGATTTTTAATATTATCTCGTGGACACGAGATATAAAAAAGAAATAAAAACAGAAAGTTATATCGTGGCCACGAGATGTAAAAAAGAAAAAGAAAAACAAAAATGTTAACTCGTGGCCACAAGATATAACAAAGAAAAAAATGTTATCCCGTGGCCACGAGATATAAAAAAGCAAAAGAAGCTATCTTTGTTTTTTGAAAGGTAATATAAAAATAAAACTCACATGTCCCCTTTGAGCTTCAGTATGATACCGTACAAAAATACATTTACTTTTTCTATTGAAAATATATAATAGCAAATAGTGAGGAATAACGGTATTACAGGATTGTCTTTAGTTAAAATAGTTTGTAATACCAGTAAATAAAGGAACATTAGCGGTGCTAGTGGGGAAGGAAAGTACGGGGACGTGTTGCTTTTTTAATTAGGTTCCTATGAATAGACTCAATCAAACTAAGTCTGCTGTTATTTTGCTTGGTTGCGTTCTTTGCTTCGATAGGATCGTATGTATTATTAGACTATCACACCGTAGTATTTTCAGAGCCATGTGGCGGCGACAAAACGTCTCCTAACACTTGGACTCATAGTTGTAATTATTTCTTCTCATTTGGGATCATAAAGTCCATTCAATATAGGTGTGTTGCACTTTTCAATACCTCTCCCAGATAGACCAGGCCCAGTCAAACCGAGTAAGGTTAAATTTGCTTGTTTGCGTTCTTTATTTCCAAAGTATGTCTTTATAAATTATTTTGCAAGTTGGTTTTCGGTCTTTATGTATGGCAAATGTGTCGTACTCATTCATTATCACGCTGATTTTTCACAATGGTCTTCTGTGATGTAGATGTATTTAAATAGGATATTTTAGGATGTCATGACTTTTGAAGTGACGGCACGTTATAGACATACTTTTATTTGTTTCGAGATGGAGAACCTGTGGACATGAGTTATGTGCCTGTTCTTCTATGTACACCATTAATTCAAACACCATCTCTTCAGAGGCCGCGTACCTAATTTCATCCAATGTTCGTATATGAATAATTCTTGTATGACTCTAAAACGAAATAGTAAATTTGAATGCGATGAAAATTACAAGCAAGTAAGTCTGGTTTCCTTATATCATTACATAGAGAAGCTAAAATGATCTCAGAATTAATCTCTATACAAAAAAAACTTGAAAACTACATTACCTGTTTGAATGCCACCATGTTGGGTCATTTTTTCATATTCTTTAAATTCTGTATGAAATTCATTCGCTTCAAAACAATGCCATATCAATCATGCTTCCTGCAAAACACTCGGAAAAGAATATAGCATACATCAAAGCCTGTATCACAAAAGTTTTCAGACACTACTGTCAATATAGATGGGAATATTACTTTCTGGTATATACGTTTTGATATTTGACTGATCACTGATGACTTTGAGACATGAACTACATTTAGTTTGAAGGTAAAGAAACTAAATAATACCCTCTGTTGGGATTCATGTACAAATATTCAAGTAAAATCGTAAAGAACATCAAGTGAATTCAACCTGAAACCAGCATATTTGTGTTTAATTTACTTAATCTACGAATATACCTTAGTCCACGCTCCGATCTGTTTACAAGACGGTTTGTTCTGTATAATTTATTTAAATGATAATAGAGTTTATACATGCTTTATTAAGTTGTATCCAACATTTTGCTCATTGAAAATGTTCAAGGGATGGGTGGAGGCAGGACGGGGTATATAGTTTCCAGAATGTCATTCCATCTGTCATTCCCGAAATTGTTGTCCGAATAACTCATAGTTTTAAAGAACATTTGTTACAGAGATGTATAACTATACAGTTAACTTTAACATATTGCCAGGACATGTATGTATCTTACATGGTTAAAGAGTTATGTCCTTTTTTCATTTTACAGATTTCTTTATATTGTGCTATTCTTATATAAACCTTGTCCGGAAAATCCTCAACCACTCCCCTATAGTATTCGAAGGATATATCAATATGAATTGAATTGGCGCAAATTGTCAAAACAGGGATGTAACTAACTTGTCCGATTTTTACTTCAATGTGTATTTTATAAACCTTTAAGTATTGGATGTGATGGTAATATCATTGCTTGATTCGATACAACATCAGTCAGTTTGCAAGCGTGTTCAACAGACATTTAAGTAGGAGACCAACATACAGCTAAAATATATAATTTAATACAACAAGAGCATTGCATCATTACAATACACTAGTGTGGTTTAACATTATTTTGATTCTGCAAAATGTATTTACAGGTGATAGAGTTACATGATGGCACACTATAAATCAAGACTGTCAAAACAGACATTTTCTGAGTATCTGAAACTTGGTCTTGCCTTACAAATAACGAAGGAGGGTCTGCAAGGAGTAGTTGAAACAGAAACAGTAGAGTTCCATTGTATGATCTTGCAGGAGATTCGTAGAAAGCCACTTTGTTCTGAATGCCGAATAGAAAACGTTTTGGAATGTCCAACTGTTGGGTTATGCAAGCGAAAACAGTGTCCGTTTCATAGTTCTTCGTTAAAACAACCCCGCCAATGTCCAAATGGTACCTGCAATATTTTCAGGGATAGAGTGAAAGAAGCTTTTAGGTACGTTGCCGAACCAGCTTGGAGAAATACAGATGCTCAACAATGGAGTAAGAATGCGTTTCAGTTGACGAAATGTTTTCTGCCCCCCGAAACATATGAAGACGTAAATTCAATAGAAGATGTTGACCTCTACGGCCTTATTCGTGTCATACTTAACAACAAACGCTACGATGAAAAGATATCAGAAGACCTTTCCAGAGAAGAAACAACAATTTCCCAGGTAAATGATGAGCGCGAATTTACTGCGTATTAACACAGGAAATCAATACTCGTGTGCAATCAGTTGACTGCACGTATATGTTAGAGTTGATTCATAAACAAATATTAGATATGACATAGTGGTTGAATTTAACTACTGTGATATGCAGTGTTTGAAGTCATAAACGTACGATATTTTTTAAGGTAGTTCTGCACGTTTGATAAACCGGTAGTGATGGCGTAACGTCATTTATCCGGAAAACGTAGAATAAAGACTGGATTCGGCGTACGGAGATGAAAATAATTTTATGGTTTAATCAAAACTTGTGAGTAAATTACAATGGCACTGTTGCTATATTTCGAAAGTCAAAATATGATTTTAAAACATATGACACGTTAAAAAGTTAAAAAATGTCTTAAAATTAGCGTGAAATGTCCAGTTCACTTTAATCTTGGTCAAATATCTTAAAAATAAGCACACGGACCTATACATTTTCTTTCACCAAATTATAGGTCACGTGTTTATTTACACATTTTTCATCAAAATCTACATTTTAGAAAAATTTCTATTCGCGAAAATGTTATGAAAGTTATGATTTTCCGATAGACTCCCATTATGAAATATTACGTGATGTCCAAATTTTTCAAATCAGTCTAGCAAAAATTCAAGCACACGACCCTATCTTTTTTAGTTGCTGAATTTTCTAGGTATATTCTGAAGTTGTAAGTTGTGAAAAATCAGGGTTTAATCAAATTCTACATTGTAGAATAAATTTCGATCCAAACGTGCAGAACTACCTTAATTTGAAAAAAAAATCAACTAATTTATTTATAGACATTTTATGTGTATTAAGCACAGTTATAAATATAATGGATTGTGTTCATATATTTGTACACTGTGTACATGTATACTCAATGCTTTGGATATTTACCATATGAACTGACAATTAAAATGACTAAATGATATGTCGTGACTAAATCAAATTATACGAGTATAAGTTGTCATGAGATTATGATATATGAAAACTAATTGTATCTCTGTTCATGCAGGTCTTAAAGATTGAGAAGACCTATCGCAATTCCGACAGTCTCACTGTGTCAGACAAGGAGGTCTTCGATTACATCAACTTGATGATACATGTGCTAACAGATTCAAAATTAAAGCATGACCACAAAGCAAAAGAGGCTCTATCCAAACTCAAACAAGTACTATCTTTTATTCTAATATTGTATATACCAGCAATTACCTTGACTAATTAAAAACGTAAGAGCATTAGAAATTAATTGATTGATACAGTGATATATTATGAATTAAAATTAAATCAGAATCTGCGTAATTATACGCCCGTCTGAAAGACGGGGCGTATTATAAGAACGCCTTAGGCAGGCAGGCGACGTCCACAAACTTTGTCCGGAGTATTTCACCTCGTGCATGGAGGGATTGTGATGTTACTTAGCACAAATGTTCACCATTATTAGACGGAGTGTCATGCGAACCAGGTCCCTAGGTCTAAGGTCAAGGTCACGCTTAGAGAGCAAAGGTCAAATTCAAGAATGACTTTTGTCCAGAGTATTTTTTCTTCATGCATAGAGGGACTTTGATGTATCTTGGCACAAATGATTACCACTATGAGACAGAGTGTCATGTGCAAGAACAAGGCCCCTGAATCTAAGGCCAAAGTCACTGTTAGATGCCAAAGGACAGATACAAGAATGACTTTTGTCCGGAGAATTTCTTCTTCATGCATGAAGGGATTTTGAGGTAACTTGGCACGAATGTTTACCACCCTGATACGGAGTGTATTGCGCAAGAACTAGGTCCTTAGGTCTGACGTCAAGGTCACATTTAGAAGTCAAAGGTCAGATATAAGAATGACTTTTGTCCGGAGAATTTCTTCTTCATGCATGGAGGGATTTTGACGTACCATGGCACAAAAGTTTACCACTATAAGACAGAGTGTCTAATGCAATAACAAGGTCCCTAGGTCTAAGGTCAAGGTCACACTTAGAGGCCAAAGGTCAGATACAAGAATGACTTTTGTCTTGAGCATTTCTTCTTCATGCATGGAGGGATTTTAATGTACCATGGTACAAAAATTGACCACTATAAGACGGAGTGTCTTATGCAACAACCAGGTCCCTAGTTCTAAGGTCAAGGTCACACTTAGAGGCCAAAGGTCAAATAGAAGGATTACTTTGTCCGTAGCATTTCTTCTTCATGCATGGAGGGATTTTGATGTAACCTGGCACAAATGTTCACCACCATGAGACGGAGTGTCTTACGCAAGACCAGGTTTAAGGTCAAGTTCACACTTAGAGGCCAAAGGTTATATACAAGAATGACTTTTGTCCGGAGCATTTCGTCTTCACGATGGAGGGATTTTGATGTAACTGGGCACAAATATTCACCACCATGAGACGGAGAATCATGCGCAAGAACAAGATCCCTAGGTCTAAGGTCAAGGTCAAACTTTGAGGTCAAAGGCCAAAAAATATACGAATGAAATTTTCTCGTATGGCCTTTAAATGGGTTGATGATATGCAGGTCACCCATGACACACATTTTAGGTTAAGGGCAATAGCTCAAATGCCAAGGTCACTGTGACTTCTTTTATTAAAATGCATATGGAAGGTGAATGATTCTACCTACTGACTTCAACGTTCACTTTTAGGTCACCAACGACACCCATTTGGAACTTTTCTTCTAAGAAGCTCTCAACAGGCGTATTTTGTGACTTTGGCACCCTTGTTTTTTCTGGTTTCAATTTAATCTTTCCATCTCAGTATCTGTTTTCAAAACGTTGTACCATTAACCATTTGATGTACATTAATATTTTTGAACAGCTATTTACAAAACTTAACTTTCAGCTAAAAGCAGATACACTCCAGACCAGCACGCCTACAATAGTAGCCATTTTGACTGATGCTATTCAGTCAGCAATAAAAGGAAATGGGCTGAAGAAAAGGCAGATTGGAAAAAGCAAAAGAAGCAATTATCAAGACACAGCAGTAAATAAACTCAAATTAAACGTTTTAAACGGCTGTCGTGACATATTTTCACGTGAAAACAGGAAGATTAAAACGAGTCAGTTAGAAGCTTTTGTATCTGAGAAAAGACTTGCAATTACCGAACTTAAAGAGACAGTAAAGAAACTTCACGAATCACAAGAAAAGGAAAATCTTAAGAAAGCAACCGCAGTTCCATTACGAAAACCCTCGGAGAATGAAACGGACGATTTTAATATGAATGATTCAGAGAGAGTGACGGCTAATGTGAGAAGGCTTTCGTTGCCATCGTCTTCTTTCGTGAACGAATCTTATAAACAGTTAAAATCTGGTTAGTGTTTTATCATTTATCATAATTCCAGTATACACTGAAACATTTAGAATGAAAAGAAATATCAAAGATTCTAACACTTTTAATAATTTTCTTTTATATAAACAAAGAAAGATTTTACCGTGTATTGTTTAGTCTATTGAAACACGTTTCGCAAAATGACCTACTTTTGGCTATTCCGCCTAAAAAAAAAGGATTACAGATTAGCATCCCTTCCTGGTGTAACTCGAACGCGGTAGAATGGAAATAGAAATGTTTTGCCTTCGTGATTAGATTACTACGCATCTCAACTCAAAACCAAGTTTTATTTGCCAACAAAGCACGCAAAATCTATTTCCCAAATATATTTTTACATTGAATGCAATTACAAGGTAGACATTGTACCTAACATTTGCCCATGGATACTTACTTTTATCTAACAGCGTAAGTTAGTCTGACTCAGTACATTTGTTTTTGTAGATTGCGTGTAACATTCTATACTAATGGCAACCCAGTCTTCTTGAAATAAAATTCATCGTATCTTTAAAAAATGCAGAGATATCAAGTTGATATGCACCTTATAGATGGAGAAAGCTTATTGATTTGCTTTAATCGATCTCACAACTATTTGAAATAAAAGTTTTTCTTTCTTGTATTAGTAGAACAATACTTAGCTTTTTTCTCTTTTTGTATTATACATAATATCATTATAGTATTCAGTTGACAATTGACCAGTTTTACTTTTGTTTCAGAATTAAAACGCGACCTCATACTCTTCTATCGGGAGCGACATAGTACATTGCCATTATCACCCCTGATTCAGAAAAATAAGGCGCCTTTATTGGATTTCTATGTACCACCAGCAATAACGGTCGTCGGCCTGGACAAGGGTTTATTCGACGAAAAAGAGTACCCAATGTATAAAGATGTGAGTTCTCTTGAAGATATTTTTGTGAAGACAAAAGGCAAAGACTTATACAGAAACATATGTTTAACGTCTCCTCCTGGCACAGGGAAAACATCATTTGCAAAACACATGGCATTAGCGTGGTGTCAAGCGCATAACCCAGAGAAAGCTCATGATACATATTTTTCAAAAACAGATCAAGAATTTATGCGACTCTTTGAGTTTCTATTTCTCATATCTTTGCGAGATGCTCGACAAGAATGTGATCAAGATGCTATGATTAAAACACTGGTGTTAAGTCAGTTAGATCAAAACCATCTTTATACAGATACCTTGCTCCAGGATGTTTTACACAAGGAACGTTGTCTTGTGTTGATGGATGGTTTAGACGAATGGCGACATCCTAAACCAGCGAGTAAATTTTGCGAGCTTGGCAAATCTGACTTTCCACATACAAAAGTTCGTCCGGTATGCACAACTTTGACAACCTCAAGACCGTGGACACTGAACAGTGTCAGAAACTGTGGTGCTGATATTGATCAACGCCTCGAAATTCAAGGCCTTGGAAAAGAGTCGTCTAAAAGGCTAGTTTGCAAAGTGCTTGCTTACCTTAACAAGAAGAATGTACACAAACAGAATACGTCAGATGAGACATTTTTTAATATGTTGTCGTCTAAAGGTTTGCAAAAATTTGAGTCAAACCCCGTTATTTTGATGCAATTGCTTTGTCTCTGGTACGAAGGCACAGATCTCGGAGAGTCACAATGCGAAATATACAGCAACATGCTCGAGTTGCTCTTTCGGCGAGCGGAATGTACCAAACACTTTCGCACTAAAGGAAAGCAAACAATGAAACTCCCTAATTGCTTTGCAAGAAATCCACTGTGCAAAAAGAGCGCAAAGCTTTTGCTTTCCTTGGGGAAATTAGCATTTGCTACACTTTTCAGAGGAAAAGGAGAATCTGTTTACGTTTTTGATAGAGCCGTTGCTAGAGAACAGTTGCAAGATCAAGATGTACAGAAGTGTCTAGAAGTGGGAATTCTTTCTCAGAGTGAAGAACAAGGAAAAATCACGTCAGAAAATATCAAACTCAGTTTTTTACATAAAACATTCCAAGAGTTTTTTGCTGCCTTAAGTATTGCATCAAAGAACAAAATGACAAAGGACGATGAGAAGTGTATGTTTGAAAAGCACGACTCTGTACGAGATTTGTTACAGCTAGACGTCATTCTTGTTTTTCTATCAGGATTTGCTCCAAGAATAACAAGTGGTCTCACAAAGCAAACCAGTGAAATAGTAGCAAATGACAACGTCACAAAAGAGTACAGAGCAAACATCGGGACACTGTTTTTGGAAAGTCGAGTATACATGAACGAGTTTTGCAGCATGATAACAAAATGTGTGAAAGAAGGCATTTGCAATAAACATGATGACCTAGAAATGTTTTATATAGAAGACATATTTATCGACGATCAGTGTGTCGATAAGCAATATGCTTTGGCTCTAAAGTGTCTTTTGGACATGAATGCTACAAACATCAGGTCCCTCAGCATACATGTAATGCAAACAATTAACGATGGAAACATTAAGCGCATAATGCAGCAGTTGAACATTCGGACAATTTGTAATCTTGAAAAGCTGTATGTCTGGGGAAACATCCCACGAGTACTTCTTCAAAGTCTCCTGCAACTATCGAAACACACAATGAGATGCTTAGAGCTGTGGGGAATGCAGCTGTTTTCAGAGGATGTCTCCATTATATCGACAATGAGCAATATAAGAAGTCTGTCGTTTCTGAGCACCCCTATGACACATGTTGTGTTAGAAAAAATGATGCTACATTTCGAACATCGAACACAGTTATCACAGGTTTCTTTACAAGACATTGAATGCACTGATCACTCCGAAACCTGTCCAGGATATTCATTACAGCTTTCAGACAAATCCCGACTATCCTTGCTTCTATTAGATAAGGTGAATTTGGCACGCATTCATTTCAATGCCGAAGAACTGAGATGGTGCATTGTTGAATGGCTTCCAATCCCTGGTGCGCTCACTAGTCTGCTTCATTGTCTTAAGAACGCGACATATCTGGAACGGTTCGACTGTGATGGACCAGCAAGTTTAGAAGATACACGTGAGCTTGTTGCAGCCGTATCTACATTTGAAACTTTGGAATATCTCAGACTGAGACATGTACAGATAGACGATCTCTCCATAGACTTTACTAAATTACAGACTGTTAAACGTGTTCACTTCTGTAATGTGACGATGGGAAGCGATGTACTGAAGAATGTCATCTCACAGGTTATGGATTTAAGTGCACCTGTGACTGTTTTCATGGATAATTGTAAAATTACACCACTTGAAATGTACCAGAAGCTCAAAACTCAGCTCCGGTCCTCTGACAAAACTGAAGTTCTGATGGAAAAGGAAGACGGTCTGGAATGCATGTACTTCAAAACGATTCCTTCGGACAACACCTTAAAGAACACTAGTAAAACAGGTACTTAAATATATATTTTTTATACAACTAGTAAATATTTACATTATGTACACTTCAAGAAAAACGGATTTACTACATCAGTGTAGATGTGTTTTCTTCATGTTGTTATTCCTTTAAAAATTCATTTGTTTTACGCATATTCTCATGTAAAAAACTTCTGATGAATACATAAGGCAGAGGTGAGCCTTCTGGTATGCAGTGATACAATAACTAAAGGACAATTATGAAACGTATTGCACAAGTGTGGCTGGAACGCAAAACCCAGCAGTTGCTTTTTATCTATATTTTTATCTATAATCTACGTTGCTCTATGTGGTCGGCGTCATTATGCGCGGATCCCCCGTCAGAAACATGGAGTGTGTCATTTGATAATTCTTTACAAAGGTCATTTAAGTGATTCTATTGTAAACATTGTGCTATTTATTCTAAGATATATAACAATTTTGATTATAATACTTTTGCGTTATTAGTCCTCTCAAGAACTTGAGTAGGCACAACTTGAAGCATCTTACTCTTACACATGATTGCGCAGTCTCAAATAAAACAAAAATATCATATATGATTAGTCGGCATGCACTTAGTCTAGAACGGTATATGGAAATATGGAAGACATTAATGTACAATTAGTTTAGGATAATTATTTATTGATAGAATTATTCTTTATAACACAAATGTTAAAAGTTCGATGGCTGGTAAAGTCTCAAATATTGTTTAATATTAGTAGCCATTGTCCTTTTCGATTTCAGTGCCTGGAACTCCCGAATGGGAACAGTGCTTTTGTGAAGATTCAGCTACAGCTCGGCAGCTTGCTAACAGGTTGTTAAAAAATCACATGTTACCTGATCAGTGTACACTAGACAAGTTATTTGAACGATTTGGTAGGACAGATCCATTGATTCATAAAATATGTGCAGAAATTTGTGTTTGCATCAAAAACAAATCTTCAAAAATTCTACACATTCTACCGTCCTACACCACGAAGGATAGTTGCAAAAACATAGTTTTTGTCGTTTTGACAGATGGATCTTTATCTTCTGCAGTGTTAGATGAAATTGAATACACTTTAAAAGTAAGACAGATGGGCGAATATAGTTTAGAGGCGAAGACGGTAACATTTGACCCAATCTTTTTAGATCAGTGTCTAACATTGAAGGAGTTAGAAAATTTGAAAAAATGTATAAACAAATACGCAACAATTCTTATGTCGAAACATAAAATGCTGTCAATAATTACACCAAGTCCAGTGAGATCAAAACGGTACGGATTTGACGATTTTCTGATAGAGCGGGAACCATGTATCGTACTCTACGTCCATACAAAGAATTACGTACCCATTGATGAAGAGCCCTTCCAGGATTATTACGACGGTATACCAATTGATGTCAGAGAGGGAGTTTTCGTGACCCATCCAGCTACTCCATTCAGTACTGAAGATACTGATGTTTTAAAAATGGGCTGTCAAATTGGAAGCGAAATGAGTAAAAATGCCGGGACTCTTGGGGGATTTATTGAACACCCACAATATGGCCTATGCGGTTTTACGTGCGCACATGTCCTTTTGCCCCAGATGTATATGGAAGCTTTAAAGCGTTCTGGCTCGATCAACTGGCCAAACTTTTATCCCCATGAAACTGTTAACCAGCCAGGGAATTCAAACAATGGTGTTGGACGACTTGTGCAAGCTGTATATACAGACGGAAATGATGGTCAAATTGGAGTAGAAGTCGCTTTATTCCAGATCGAAACGCGACATCCAAACGCAGGGGATTTTCATGGTAAGCGAACCGAGAAAAACAATATACATGTATGCATATTCATTAAATTTAAAGAGGATCAAACCTCAGACAAATATTTTTTTAAATTTTCATTTGTCATAATCGATATCAAGTTGCGCAAATGAAGTTACATACTGTATCAACACTTCACTGTTTCAGTTCCAAGATGAGTAAGTGTATTGTTGAGAAAATGATGATATCATATCGCAATATTTAATCTGTCCTTAAAGAAGTAGTGCATTTACCACTTTCTATTTGTATTAAAGATGAACATGCTACATTTGCTAATAACTCTATGAAGAAATGGCTTTAACATTAAACTAGGAAAATTCGCACTTCTAACAAAAACATTTAACCATTTAGATATATCAAATTTAAAGAATTAGCTACCATGTTGTGTAAAGTGACGTCATCATGTGTGCTTTAATTCAGGATGTATACTTTTACATTTTAAGTTAAATTCATGTTTTATCATGACCTATAACATCAGATTATTTTTATAAATGTAATCATTTCGCCAGTTCTGATGCATCTAAATAGAATGATTTCAGATGTTGAATATTCCCTCTTAAGCAAAATTATATCGTCTTCACACAGTTATTTTTTAATATTTTTATTAACAGCCCATGATGATGTGCGATTCGATTCCGGAAAACCACATGGGTTTTCTCGAATAAATAATGACCCTGTGGTAAAGTTTGGATGTACAACAAACAAAACTGTTGGCCAGTTTGTACTGAACGAACCGTCAATATGCGTAAAAACAATCAGCCATACGCTTGATGTAGGAGACTGTATGCTAACATTGCACAATCAACTGGAAGTAAAATCAATCGAAGTACAACAGAACTCGGAGCCAAGAAAATTCGCAGATTTTGGGGATTCCGGGTCTCTTGTATTGATGAAAAGACGTGATCGGGATGGAGAATACACCTGCGTGGGAATGGTGGAAGGTGGAACATCTTACGGAACTACAATTGTTACTCCCATAACTCCAGTGCTTGAGGCGTTAAATGTAACCACTTTGAAAAGCTTCGAAACTGCAAAATTATCAGGCGAACTCAGGGATGCTAAAACTGAAATAAAATCTGAATTAAACACTTTAGAATCGAGGGTAAATCAACTGGATACAACATTACAAAGATTTGGGAATTCAATTATGCAAGAACTGAGAGATCTGAAGTCAAAAATGCCCAGTAACCCTGCAGGCCAGCCTCCATAAAGCATACAACAGAGTGCCACTAAAAATAAACGTGTTTCAGTTTTTTGCAGTGGTAAACAATTGCTGCATTAGAATGATATGTCAAAGTATGAAACTATGAAGAGGAAAAATGATCAGCATCATTATTTGTGATGTGCCAATGTATATATGTAATTTAGATATTATAATTATTTAAGTAAATGGTATACATTGCCAAAATATTTCACAAAATGTTTAATGTGTATATGTATGTTCATGGTAATTTTCCAACTGTATTTAGTACAATTATGAAACGTTTTATTAAAAGAGGTTACGACCCATCTGTTTGAGACACACCGCATGTTTAGTGTTCAACCCGTTTACAGTTAGACACTACGCTTCCCTCGCTTGTCAGAAGAGGTGGGGACTCTGTGATAAGCAGTTTTTTTAGATCCCACCTGGACTGAACTGTTTTGATTTCTGGCCTGTTTCGTCGGGCCCTTAAAGGTGTTTCTCTTGATGCTCTGTCTTCTGCAAAGGCACTGAGTACATACGTTTTTGATACTTAAGGTTTTCTTTTAAAATAATTATACAGGAGCCATGCCTTTCGTTTCCATTGCGTGTGTAAGATATTTAATTTTATTTACAATGGAACATGGTGGGGGTAAGAGTGAGGTTAAGTGCGCGCCATAAACCGGTTTCAGGTCCCCGGTGTGGTTTTTGCCTCTGACAGTTTTAAGGCGGTACACCACTGTGTTCCATTATTTGTTTGTTTTGTCCTCGTGGGTTTGATTTGTATGTGAGTGTGTGTTTTAGAAGTGTGCACATCTGCGTGCTATGGGTTTTATTTTTGGGAGGCTGTGTTTTGGAACGTGACATTCCCTGTATGATATCTATCTTTGAGAAGTTATTTTGATAATTAAGATAGAAGCTGCCATATGTTATTTGTAACTTGACTTTGATTTCACCAAACATATCAAATGAAGCACTGGTCAATTCAAATCTACGAGTTCATGGTAAAATTATGAATTGTTATTGAAATATTTTTATATTTGTTACATAAATTGTAAAAAAATGTAACATTGATATATCTAAAGCCAGGTAGAAAAGTAGATTAACTATTGCATTTTGTAGTTATGATATTATTATTGTGGTAATTATCAGTATGGTAGATTACTGAAGTTTTGTTCGCAATTTATATAATATATCATATTACATATGGATATATGTTATTATAAGTTGAATAAATCTCAATGTTTAATTGTTAATTTTCCAATAGTATATACGTTTAAATTTATAAACTATGTTTTCAGCGCATGCATACGAGGGTGTATTTAATGCAATGTAATATCTAATACTCATCAAAAGTATCATATCATTAGTGCTTTGCCAATTTCATATGAGACATGTATTATTTGATAATTAACTTGGACATAGATAGAATGTTCCCAGCAAAATAAAAAATGAATGGCATATAATAGTATATTAGTCAGTGATTGTAATGTTTTTTTTTTACCTATTGTAGTTGCTATTCTCTATAGATTATTGTTCATACTATTCATATTATGTAAATCAAATGTAGGAGAGGCCAGTATAAAAATATTACTGTCTGTAAAAATAATGATTGGCCTCTCAACTGGCATATATATGGCAAATATACAAGTATTATAGACATTAATAATAACAATTTTGGAAAGGAAGATTAATGTTTTCCAATGCATTTGAAATATAAGGCAAAACGTTCAGAATGCCTATCATACATTTGAACTCATATTCAATATTTTTAAATATTTTCTGAATGATTATGTTATAAAGAATAGATAATCCTAGTTAAGAATTTATCGGTATCATTTTAAATGATTTTTGTGTTTCGCAACGTCTTAAAGAATGTGTCTTAATACCAAAATGATCAAATTGACAAAGCAGGTTTTACGTTTATATTTTTTTTCAAGTTTGGAGGATAATTGTAGCTACTGGTATCCTCTGTATGATATCCTCCCATGCTACGGATTGTCTAGTTACTTTCTAACTAGTGCTAACGTCATTCCTGTATATTAGTGTAACAATAGACATTTTGAAAAATTTAATTTTATGCCTGTTTATAAATTCAGTATCTCTTTTTACTTTTTAAGTACTCCATACAAATAAATATATATTTTAATAATATGTAAATAAAATTAACAAATAGCTAAAACACGTCTAGCTGAAAATGTAATCGCAACTGAACTGTGGAAGACAGTGTTATGGGTTCATATTTCAGTTTGGTGTAATGTATGATGTGTGTCGATAACAGTAAAGACAACTGGAATTATCTCTATGCTTAGATTAATGAAAGAAAGCACCATCTAAGTGAATAACTTCCTTTTTGTCTGTAGAGCGGTTCAGATAGTATTAAAGCCAATTATCTTTGTTATAAAAATCGGTAGATAAGCAAGCATTTCTTATCACAAATAAATATTTTCATACATATTCACTGTTCGATACGTTGTGTTTTATTACATAAATGGCTAAATATATTTCCTATTCGTTACATATTTCTGTTTTTAATTCGCTAACCGGAACCGTAGGTTAAGGTTGAGCTGTTACACATATGGTTGGATTGTCCGGCGTCCGGCGTCCATCTTCCATCATCCATATTTTACATGAACATCATTCTTCTTCTCCTAAACTAATGATCAGAAATACATCAGTCGTAGTCTGTAGCAAGATCCTCTCTCAAATATGTTCAAATGGTTCCGCTTGATCCCTTTTAGGGTCCACCTGAGCTTAAAAAGGAAAATCTTAAAACCTTCTTCAAATTTGGTCTGCATCATTTTACAGATCTCTCTTCCGTCAAGTTCATTAAAATGGTTTTGCATGGAAAAGAAAAAATTTAAACGACTTTTTCGAGAGCTAAAATTATAAACGTCTTAAACTACCTTTTCTTATGGACCGCTTTATGGATATTCATCAAACTTTGCCTCTTGCATCCTAGTATGGATTGCTGTTAAGTTCATTCAAATCGTTCTGATTGGCCATTTGTAGCTCCCTTCCCCGATCTAAAATAATAATAATAATAAACAATTTAAATCACTTCTTCTCATGCACCGCTTTGATCTTCAAGAAACTTGGGTGCTACTTTTGTCATGAAGCGTTTGATCGATCTTCACCAAACTTGCTATGTACAGTTTTATTTTGTCTTATCTCAGTTTTGTTCATATAGTTACGCTTGGTCCCTTTTAGGAGTCACCAGAGCTGATGATATAATTATTTCTAAACAACTTCTCCTAAATCGCTTGATGGATCTTGACCAAACTTTGGTCAAAACATCCTTTAACATTCTAATAGACCTCATTCACAAGTTTGTTCATATGGCTACTCTTGGCTCCTCTTAAATATATTTTATCAAACTTGTCTGAAACATCGTCCTCACATACAAGTGTGGCGCCTCAGTACCTAGAAGTAAAGGTTGCCTCCATCTAAACACTTGCCCATTACTTCATTAGGATTGGAGCATTCTTACTTTGTCATGTTACGAAGTCATCCATCTTGCTTATCCAAATTGACGATTCTACCTATATCTTGTGACTAACATCATTTCTCAGGTGAGGGACTAAGGGCAACCATGGCTTTTTTGTTGGTATAGTCGTCATATTGTCTTAAATTGTAAGTCATCTTAAAACTCTTTTATTCAGTTTTATGTTTTGTACGCTCTGTTTTGGAGTACATGTGTTTTTCTTAGTGATACCACTGTAAAGATACATTAACAACATTTCTAGAAATTGTTAGTTTACAGATTATAAAATGAGGAATGGAAAGATTTTATATTATAAATACGGAAATGTTGTTTTGATAGACAAAATTGTCGTTAAGTTTTCTGAAGAATAGTGTGTAAATGAAATATGTGTTTAACATGTCCTTAAGATATAATTGCAATTGTCACATTATAAGAATAGAATGTATGTTTGCATGTAAGCTTTTATTTTATATTTTTATGTTGGTACTATTCCTTTGCAGCTATAGGTCTCTATACATAAATAAACAGGTTGCCATTATAGGTCCATTAAGGTGTTCGTGATATCCTGTGCATTTTGTTCTATGCAGTCCGGCATTATGTCGCCCCATTTCATTAGAGAAATACCGTTTTTGACTCCACCGCCAGGGCATCCGTCAGTCCACAATTAATTTAACCGCGTGCCTTCTCAAAAACCACCGGTCGGATTTTGTATTACAACGTTTTTTTCTTACTAATGCATAAACTGAAAAAGGAGGATGTATGTCCAGTAAAAGTAATATGAATACGGAATGTAGAAGATTTACCACAAGATTTGTATTTCAGTCAGCCAACTGCTTGGAATACAGTGGCATCCTTTCAGGCTACCCTTCTAATGTTTTTTTTTTAAATTTGTTTTTTATCTTTACCTCAAAATATATTTACTATGGTTAATTGTACAATACATAGAGGAATCATTGTGTTGAAACAGTTTCATGTTTATATTAATAGCTACATATAGTATATTTTTATGTTATCTTCTGAAATAAAACATGATAAATATTATAATGTCGTTAGTATTACATAATCAGTGTTATGTCAAAAATGAAATGAGCCGCACCATGAGAAAACAAACATAGTGCATTTGCGACCAGCATGGAACCACACCAGCATGCGCATCCGCGCAGTCTGGTCAAGATCCATGCAGTTCGCTAACGGTTTGTTTCTCTTATTGGTTTTGAATGCAAACAGTATGATCTTGACCAGACTGCGCGGATGCGCAGGCTGGTCTGGATCCATGCTGCTCGCAAATGCACTATGTTGGTTTTCTCATGGCACAGCTCCAATAACAAACAAATATGTTTGAGAAGTGGTTAAGATTTTCTATATACGGAGAGCAGAACAGAAGTTTACTTGATTTCAGAGCAACAAATCTAATATATTCAAGTTTTTGAAATACTTCCTGCAGCTTATTAAAACAGAGTTGTGATAAACTGGCGTCTCAGAAATCTTTGGTAACTAAATGTACGATATCATAACTGAAGATATTCAATCTAACTGAACTTGCATAGGAAACACTTAGTACTTCAGAACAATCTGTGGATTCATTTTAACTCTTTGGCTTAATCGCTAGGACCTATGTCAAACAAATATCGGACATTTGAACTGTAATAACATTTAAAATATTTGCGTAGAAATAAAATGTAATTTTAGTGGGAAAACTCATCAGATTTCGTCAAACAGGTTAGAAATGTATTTAGCTCACTAAACTGAATTTATACCTTCAAGATACTGACAAGGCTCGAATTATCATAGGGGTTGATAAACGAATCGAAAACCTATAGATAGTTTGTAATACTGAAGAAAACAAGTATCTACAAGTATTGACATTAGTTATGAATAAAAGGTTTTTCCTCCACTTCAAATAAAAGTTCAGGGACATAGGTGCTCATCTTGAATCGTTATCTCACGTAATGAAAGAAGAAACAAGTCAAATGGTTTATCGCGGCCAGAAATGTGTACAAACCGGACAGAAGTTGCGAAATTGTCATTTGTGCAGGAATGAAGCGTTTACCATAATGTCCAGTAGTGGACAGGTATAGTGACCATGCACGGACACAGCCAATTTTCTCAGAGGGGGTCCGATCCCCTGCCCCCACCCCCCACCCGTCCTGGAAATTTTGCAATTTGGCACTTCATTTTTTGCATTCTTGGACAGTTTTATGGACTAACCTGTTAAATTTGCGAAAATGATAAAATCAAGCTTTCTTGAAGGTAAAATTCTTAGTTTCTTTTAGATAAATAATATGAATTATGTCGGGGTCGTATGTAGCAGCAGCCGCATGTACTTTACATGCAGTCCTAATGTTGCCTTTTTCGAAAAACATTTTCTTTCCTTCTTGTCTTCTTTCCTTTTTTAACGATTTTCCAGAGGGGGTCCTAACCCCCGGTCCCCACCCCCCATCTGGATCCGCGCATGGTGACCTATGATGCTTTCTGTTTATGCAGGTAAACTTATGTTTGGTTAAATTTCAACAGAGCACAATTGTCTGAACAGTGTACAAACTCATTACTGTTTTTTCAGGCAAGGGTGGAAAAAAAGTGGTAGACAATGAAAGCAGTAACATTTTTATTAAAAAAAAAATAAACAATGAGACAAACATTTCCAACATCTTTGGACGGTTCAAAAATCCCATGTTAAACATACGATAAAGCCCGAAACGCGTGAAAATGTTCCGAATGTAAATCGGGTGAAGTAAGCGCTCTATGTAGATTATGCGTCTAGTTTGATTAAACTGAGCGAGTCTACTTACTTATTACTTGAGGATGAAAAAAAACGTGTTTTTTAAATGTTGCTCTTAAACAAGGGTGGCGGTTGAACTACTAAAAGTACAACAACAGTTGATTCACAAAAAATCGTACGGTATGTTTTATAATCAGTAGAAGCTAGTCGTATTAACGCTTATGAGACCTGTTTCACCCATAAGTAAAGAATTGACAGGTCCATCATGAAATATTTTCCCCATCGTGCAAATGCTTGTCCTATCGGCCGCGATCAATAGAAGGTACAAATTTAACAATGGCACTGGTATTTTGTTCAACAAACAGAAACATGTATTAAAACGTTCACGTTCTTATCTATAATATATCTATAAGTGTACAATTATTTGTTCGTTTGTTTGAGTAAGAAAAATCTTTATTGATTGACTAAAAATGAGAAATAAAAACAAAATCGCTCATATACAACAATACTTGAAAGTCTCTAAGAAGTATTTTCATCACAATTTTAAAGAACAAATACCATCAAACCTGTAGCAAGCAGCCAGCTAGTGGAGTGACAATAAGTGGCTGCTAAATATACTAGTATGCAGATATAAGAACAATATGTTAATTTGGGAAGTATACTTGCCAGCTACCTAAGGCAGGAGGCTAGTAAATACAGATGCCTGCAAAGGCTACTTCAAGGGGTTGTTAAAAATACCCGGAAGATTGCTCTAGAATTATTTTTTTACCAATATTGCTTAACTTTAAAGTATAATAAATCTAAGCACATTGAGCGTGGGCGACTTTATAAAAAATTGAAGAGCATTAACATTACATATAAATCATTTCCAAGGCAACATAACTTTCATTCACCTGACTTAACGCCTTTATAACGCTGCCATGTCAAACTAAATGAATCAGTATACTTCGCGATTGCCAGTGGTTCAGTTTTTTTCTACATCAAATGGATTTTTATACACTAATATACCGACTGGCAAAAACTGTGCGTTAAATATTCTTTAGGAAAAGATGAAAAAGTAGTTCCGATCTTTAGCAAGTAGTTGTTTGTTTTTCAAGGTGCGAGAGTACCTAACATTTTCTTGCGTCAAAGATACTCCTTTAGCAATTGTTTATTCTTTAGTACGACTGACTTTACCTTAACTTGACAGACTAAAAATTTGTTATCTATGATCTGAACGGTGGAAGATACCATTAAAATGCGAAATAAATGCGTCACATTGATTAAGAAGTTGCTTAAAAACTCATATGCTCTCCTTGTTCTAGATAAGAATATTACATATTAATCCCATAATCATATAAGAAATCAGTTGCTGACGACGAGCAATCATCTCACGAGTATTTATATTCCTATATGCCAGCGTTCACCAGTGGCCCTAACGATTCCAAAGTGAACAGAAGTCATGTTCTGACTATGAACAACAATTAAAAGAAGTTAATGATCTTATTCTTTGCCGTTGTTCTATCAAATACTTTTTTAAAGTATTAATGGTAATTAGTTTATTGCCCTGACAATTAGACAATTAGGCCAAAAACTCAGCGTTAAATTTATGGGTCTCTTCAATCATCGGCCAGTACCTCAAACAAAAACACATGGACCTGTACATTTAATTATACCAATTGAACGTCAGTTGGTCTGTTGACATCTGTGAGAAGCTTCATTGAAATATATATTGCATATTTTTGTTTCTGTACGCGAAAATGTCATCCAAATTGTTATTTTCAATTTTCTTAGTGTATCTTGGTGCTTAAGAAATTGTTGTCTTATGAAATTTTACATAGCAGACAAAATTTTGATTTTAATTGAAGAGAAAAAGACTCCTGTCTCAGGGCAACCCTCCTTATAAATAGGATGACAACAAATTAAAATGGTACGCTTAGGTAAAGATATCCTCTCTTTTGAAAGAAGATGCATTAAAAGAAGAATAAATGAATTCGTAGTTCACCTAACACTTTAATTTTAGATAGTCTTCCGATTCCGATATTCAATCACCCGATGCTGCAAAAGATGGTATTACACAACAACAGACTTTTTCTTTCTCCTGCATGATTCTTGGCTTAAGGAATGTTTCTGTTTCAATGTTTTACGTTTTTAACAATTCCCTGCATTGATGACTGCCTTTTTTCTCTTTTTTGTCTCTTCTATTTCCCCAATTACACAGAATTTTGATGATTTGATTTTTTGCAACTGTCTAACGTTAATCGTCTGACGGTGTCTTAACTGCAATTGCGACGTCACGAAATAAATGCCACTTGTGCCTCTTGTATTTTTCTCAGTTGCCACGCGCAGGTTTTATTTTCTGCTCCGGACAGATTTGTTACGCTGCTTAATAAAATCCTCCTTGCATCTGAAAAATTAAAATCTTCAACTGAAACAATAATTATACACATTATGCAAACATTTGTCTCACAGGAAATGAGTCTGTGTTCATTACGAAGAAACAGCTGGCTCTGTTTTAGACCAATATGTTCATCACAGCTAGACAGATCATCGCTAAAGACTAATTACGGTCCATTCTTTAACTTTCATGTCTACTTTGCAATATTAGTCACGGAAAGAAAGTGGAATGGGACATGAATAACATTAAAAAGTAGACCTGATTTAGGATCGCAATTTTACCTTTGGCCTTTTTCTGGTGCAGAAGGCATTTTACCTGATATACATTCATCAATATATCAATGCTAGCTAGATATGTCACATCGTCAGCTCCAAGATCTGAAGATTGGTGGAATGTCTAACCAACCTCACGTGCCTAAAACCTATAAATAATCTATATTCTCTTTAAACGGCAATGACCTTAAGTGGTTATTGCACGACTAAACCTTTATTGCACGAGGGCGTAGCTTGAGTGCCAATACAACTCTAGGAGTGCTAATACCCAAGCAAGGAACGCTATTAGCGTTTGATGAGATATTCAGTTACATGATTGCTCGAATCATATAATAAAATAATTCATCGCGAAGACACAGGGCGTCAAAAATGACGTTTCTCATTCACGGAGGGCCAGTAACCGCTTATTATGCCCGCATTCGGTTATTTGGTCTGTGTAAATGGATTCATCAACTACATGTTTCAGTAACAATTCATATGCCCATTAAATGTCATCAACATCATCAAATATGTGTGCTACATGTAAGGGTACTTGTGAAAAGTTAAGATTAAATTGATCGGCATCAAAACCTTTATAACGTCTGAAAGTGACTTTCGTTTTAGACAAAGACCGACATTGCGCTCTCAATGAAGTAGCTATGAGATTATGACAGTCACCTAAACCACAGTTAAAATTTACAGTATTACAGAGGAAACATTTTGGAGTTTGTTAACATTATATCAATTAGATTTGGAGTTTGATTTTTCATATAACAGATTGGTCCACGTATAATATTTTCAAGGTTGAAACAAACACATATATTTTTTGCGGTCTGCCCTTTTCTTCTTTCAATAGATCAAAATCTAAGTCACCAATACAGATAAAATGGTCAAACACCATGCATATTTAGTCCAAACAATTATTAAAGCAGAGTTCAAAAACAGAGTCTGACAAAGACGGTTGCTTATACACACTAATACATCATTTTCTTTTATTCATTGAGAGTTGAAAACACATACATCATATATCCTTTGACTCAAGGTCTTTTCTACGGTTGAAAGGCAGGTCAGACCTGGCAAAAGTCATCGATCCGCATTTGAGTTCCTCATTACCTTTTTGATCTACATGTGCATTTGACAGCCTCTGGTTGAGGGAGGTAGCTATCATTTAAGTTTGTAAAGTTTGTACACAGAGTTGCCTACCTTATTCTAGTACTTGTCTTTGGTGAGGTCTTGAGAAGCTGAAATGTTTGAGGTATTGACATTCAGTATTGTTTTTCATTTTACCTGAGTATGCTGAGTATGGGGGCATATATTGCAAATCCACTGATCAATGTCACTGCATAACTGACTACTATTTTGGTGAAATTCCTGCACATTTTATGTACAGTCATAGATAGAGGCTGTATTTTTTAACTGATCTTCATGAAATTTAGTCAGAATGATAACCTTGATGAAGTCAAGGATAAGATCGAAAATGAGTCATCTTGGTTCAAAAACTAGGTCACTAGGTCAAATCAAAGAAAAACCTTGTGTATGCGATAGAGCCTGTATTTTTCAATTTATCTTCAGGAAATTTAGTCAGAATGATTGCCTTGATGAAATCTAGGCATATTTCGAATGTGGGTCATCTTGGATTAAAAACTAGGTCACTAGGTCAGATCAAAGAAAAAGCTTGTGTATGTGATAGAGGCTATATTTTTTTCAATTGATATTCATGAAATTAAGTCAGAATGATTGCCTTGATCAAATCTTGGTCGATTTTGAATAAGGGTCATTTAGGATCAAAAACTAGGTCATTAGGTCAAATCAAAGAAAAACCTTGTGTATGCGATAGAAGCTGTATTTTTCAATTGATCTTCATAAAATTTGGTCAGAATGATTGCCTTGATGAAATCTAGATTGAGTTCAAATATGGGTCATCAGGGGTCAAAAACTAGGTCACGAGGTCGGCTGAATATGGGTCATTTAGGATCACAAACTAGGTCATTATGTCAAATCAAAGAAAAACCTTGTGCCTCTTGTATTTTTCTCAGTTGCCACGCGCAGGTTTTATTTTCTGCTCCGGACAGATTTGTTACGCTGCTTAATAAAATCCTCCTTGCATCTGAAAAATTAAAATCTTCAACTGAAACAATAATTATACACATTATGCAAACATTTGTCTCACAGGAAATGAGTCTGTGTTCATTACGAAGAAACAGCTGGCTCTGTTTTAGACCAATATGTTCATCACAGCTAGACAGATCATCGCTAAAGACTAATTACGGTCCATTCTTTAACTTTCATGTCTACTTTGCAATATTAGTCACGGAAAGAAAGTGGAATGGGACATGAATAACATTAAAAAGTAGACCTGATTTAGGATCGCAATTTTACCTTTGGCCTTTTTCTGGTGCAGAAGGCATTTTACCTGATATACATTCATCAATATATCAATGCTAGCTAGATATGTCACATCGTCAGCTCCAAGATCTGAAGATTGGTGGAATGTCTAACCAACCTCACGTGCCTAAAACCTATAAATAATCTATATTCTCTTTAAACGGCAATGACCTTAAGTGGTTATTGCACGACTAAATCTTTATTGCACGAGGGCGTAGCTTGAGTGCCAATACAACTCTAGGAGTGCTAATACCCAAGCAAGGAACGCTATTAGCGTTTGATGAGATATTCAGTCACATGATTGCTCGAATCAATTAATCATATAATAAAATAATTCATCGCGAAGACACAGGGCGTCAAAAATGACGTTACTCATTCACGGAGGGCCAGTAACCGCTTATTATGCCCGCATTCGGTTATTTGGTCTGTGTTAATGGATTCATCAACTACATGTTTCAGTAACAATTCATATGCCCATTAAATGTCATCAACATCATCAAATATGTGTGCTACATGTAAGGGTACTTGTGAAAAGTTAAGATTAAATTGATCGGCATCAAAACCTTTATAACGTCTGAAAGTGACTTTCGTTTTAGACAAAGACCGACATTGCGCTCTCAATGAAGTAGCTATGAGATTATGACAGTCACCTAAACCACAGTTAAAATTTACAGTATTACAGAGGAAACATTTTGGAGTTTGTTAACATTATATCAATTAGATTTGGAGTTTGATTTTTCATATAACAGATTGGTCCACGTATAATATTTTCAAGGTTGAAACAAACACATATATTTTTTGCGGTCTGCCCTTTTCTTCTTTCAATAGATCAAAATCTAAGTCACCAATACAGATAAAATGGTCAAACACCATGCATATTTAGTCCAAACAATTATTAAAGCAGAGTTCAAAAACAGAGTCTGACAAAGACGGTTGCTTATACACACTAATACATCATTTTCTTTTATTCATTGAGAGTTGAAAACACATACATCATATATCCTTTGACTCAAGGTCTTTTCTACGGTTGAAAGGCAGGTCAGACCTGGCAAAAGTCATCGATCCGCATTTGAGTTCCTCATTACCTTTTTGATCTACATGTGCATTTGACAGCCTCTGGTTGAGGGAGGTAGCTATCATTTAAGTTTGTAAAGTTTGTACACAGAGTTGCCTACCTTATTCTAGTACTTGTCTTTGGTGAGGTCTTGAGAAGCTGAAATGTTTGAGGTATTGACATTCAGTATTGTTTTTCATTTTACCTGAGTATGCTGAGTATGGGGGCATATATTGCAAATCCACTGATCAATGTCACTGCATAACTGACTATTATTTTGGTGAAATTCCTGCACATTTTATGTACAGTCATTTGAGCAGATCCCACTTAACAGCAGTAACGACAGTAAACTGCATATGTCGAAGAGAGCGTCGCAGACGTATACAGTGGAAATAAAGTATTGACAGGATATTTATCCTGCTTTCAGTGCTGATCAGAAGAAAACTTCCAATATGTATTTCATTTTCAGACATTGCCACAGTGCTCAATTAGTAGAACTTGGGGTTTACATGGTACCTTTCCATAATAAACACTCACTATTAGTCTGGGTCTCCAAAGAGTTTTGTTGTTGGCTATTCGTCATCAGTAGCAAAGAAATGGCGCGGCCATCTTTGTTTACCTGCTTATTCATCCAAGCGCTTATCGAATTTATACAAGCGTCCCCCGGCGGAGGACATAGAGTTATGAGGGAAAGTCAATAAGTTTATGATCTATACTCTTCTCTCTAGTATGAGTGTCGGAATGTTCCTAGAGTTAAAATAACACAATAAGAGGTAAAAGGTTTTCGATAAAAGTTCTCTAAAACGCTTTTTTCTCGATTTTTTTCAGCCTTTTCCGTTCACGAATGCGCAAACGTCAGTTTTATAGCAGAATAACAACATGACGTATATACGTTACATATATTTTTCTTGGTTGGACACATTTGCATGGCACTGGGGCACCTATACACCATCAAGTTTGCGACTCATTTTTAAAGGGATTTTGATAAACACCACCTTTTCATTAAGACGTGCGTAACATATTTTTGTGTGGTGGGCGAAGCTGGGGTGTTGTGAGCAGGCAACTAGGCCCCCTCCTAATATCGTCTTAATTACATAACTTTAGGTCAATGCAACTGCGGATACCCCCATCTCTTCAACTTCTTTTTTACAAAACATGTTCTTTCTTTTGACAAAGTGGTATTGGTTTGGCGTCTTTATTACATTCAAAGCTCTAGATTTTTCTACAACAGCCATAGAATCTTAAAAATATAATTCCTGGA
Source organism: Mercenaria mercenaria (assembly GCF_021730395.1). NCBI lineage: Eukaryota > Metazoa > Mollusca > Bivalvia > Venerida > Veneridae > Mercenaria > Mercenaria mercenaria. The sequence goes on from NC_069374.1 coordinate 6,175,389, forward strand.
AATTGATTTAACATGTTTTTGTGTATCCCTAATGGATTCTGGCACATGGGAAGAACTTAAACACGACTGTTACAAGATGTTTATTATAAAGACCACAAAAGTTCTTAGGACAAATGAAATAGCTATAAATAAAACAATGGCGTCTTGGCCTAAGTCTTGCCGAACGATGACCCAAAAACGAACAAATGAATATGGTTCATTGAAATGTTTTTCATTCTGTTCGAAGTTAAGTTGAACATCTTTCATAATAATAAACATTATATCAAAGTGTTCACAACATGTCAGCTTTTTAAAAGACATAAAATACTGTTCAAAAATAATGTTCATTTAGTTTCTTGTAAACGTCGGGTAAGGGTGGTTAAAAAAGTCTATAAAACACAACCAGCCAAACTAACAGCACACTCAGTTTGATTGTGTCTTTTCAAGACAGCAAATAAACACACACCATAATACTGGCTATAGTGTAATTCTATGATAAACATTCATTGAATCGATTCCATGATCCTAGCGTACCTAACAGACCAGAAAATATAATAACACTACGTCTTAGTAACACAGTCACACAATTTTGGACTACATGGCAATTTTTGACGCCAGAGGTATCTCCAAGGTGCCTCTTCGGGCATTGTTTCGGGAACGTGTTTGTACCTGGGTAGAACCACCCAGCTAGATGGCTTTCTCCCAAATCGACACCCGCAGCGGAGTTTCAAACCCTCAGCGACGAGGAACAAGTGATTAAAATGATAACAATTGTCATAGAATAAAAATTATTTAATGAAAATTATTTTCAATGTGGAGGTAATTAAGTACTGCATAACTATTTATGGATGTCTTTTGTTTTAAAACGAGTTATAGTATTTTTATGGTTTAAATTTAAAACAAAATATAAGTCCGGATGATGTATCTGATAATTAACATAACTGACAGATAAGCTAGCACAAGTGTATTTTGTTATCAATTTTTCTTTTGATGTGTTGCATTTTTAGCTTAAAAATCCTTATATGCTTCATAAGTTTGCAGCAGAAAATATATTAATTTGTCAGCAGTGTGACCCGTCTCACGGGTATATATTTAAGGTATAAATTGAGGATATATATTTACTATTTGAAGATAAATTACATTGGACTATCCAGGGGTGACCGAAAGCCTTTATGCGTACATAAAACAGCCCATTGTATTTTATATCTAGAGGATAGTTACAAAATCACATTTTAGTCCTGATAACCACTGTTTTGCTTCCGGTGTTATTTCACATTGATTTGTTTATCAAATGTTGAATGCATTTTTAGTAGTAAATCTCTTTAATTAACGAGTAATTATCAAATAAGGGCGACTTCAACACATACGTTCAATTGGTAACTTCGACAAAATGCATGCCTGTTTTTAGAAATTATGACAACGTCAGAAGATTCACAAGAATTTGCATGCTTTAGTTATATATATTACAAGTACATCTGAGCAAATGTATTTCGACTGTTAATATTGATACAGTTTTGACAAATCACGTTGACGTTGCTTTGGTTTTGTCGTCAGATTTTTTTCTTACGTAGTTACCCTTTATAAAATTTTAACCTTTGCAGTGCGCAGTGTGTTCTGTTTTAGGAGAAGTGTTACGTTAAGATCATGTGTCGGTGCGACAAAAAAAAGTTAAGATACTCTTCACAATACAGCTGTTTCACATTTTAAAATACTCCGAAAATATTTCGAAAAAAAAGGACAATACGATCATTTTCTTTCAGATATACTTCATAAAAAATGATCTATCCTAAGAAACTATATCCACATGAACGCAAAAAAGTAACAACTCGCGCCTCATACAAATTTTCCTACTGCAGTAAGTACTTACAAGCATACATATCTATTAGTTTACACCACTTTTCACTGACAGCATTGACAGAGAAAATGAAAATGGCTTTAGACATGTTATCACAACAAAAACAATTAGGATTCATTCGCCTGTGTATGATTTACATTTGTTTCACCACATCAAATGTTTTGTCAGCATTGAATGTATAATTTAGTGCGTTATAACGAAGATATTGCATTTTTGCATGTACCAGAATGTCACGGTACAGTTGACAAGTAGTTGTATGCCTACGTTTAAGCGTGGGAAGATACAATTACCTTTTACTAGTATATTTTAATTAAAAGACGTTGAATTTCAGAGAATTCAGACACTTTTGATGAACATGGCTGCTGATGAGTTGATATTGACATCAACAGATTATTATGAATCTGTGGAAGTTGATTGACATAAATTACAGCTCTAGTTCAGCATATGGATTCCAACGGTCACGCTTCAAGAAGTACAAAATACAACAGCGTCTTACATCGACAATAACAAATCAAGTGAAAAAATGGTGACAAATCACTCGATCGAGCATCGATGACTCGAGTACCAGGACTGACTCGTGCAATTTATGCGGTAGCGGCCGACAACTCGAACATTTTACCCATTCCCTTATGACGTGGAACAATCAGTGTCTTCATCTTCGCTTCATGCAGTGGCGTGTACTTTATTTCAAATTATTTTGGGCTTATATCCTTTCCTCACCGGTAACGTAATAAAATGCCATAGCGTCTGATAGCTAGCTCACGTTTCCTAAGAATCAACATTTATCACACGAAAGTCAATTTGAAAATATGGCTGAAATGTCAGGGTCAGCAGTTTTCAAATACGAAAATATCTGATATTTGAGGTATATACGGACATCATAACGGGCTTTTGAACCATCTGACGAAGTTTCAAATATGTCCATATACCCTTGCTCCGTTACGGACCCCTGTGGAATTTGTATAGATAAAACGCTGCCCTGTCGTCCTCGTCCCCAGATATTTTCAAAACGTAAGAAATGCAAAAAACAACAAAAAAAAACAACAACTTACTCTCCATTAGAAAGAAAAAACAAGTCCACGCATATACGATTAGACAGGACAGGATGAACCCTGCGCGTGAGCCCTGAAAATAGACCAAAACAAATGCGACTTTCGTTTTCGTGAACCCTGTATGTAGACCAATACAAATGCAGCTTTAGTTTTCAATTCATTTTCTTAACGTCCGTTGTCTGACGCCATTTTCTGAGTTGTTAAGAACATACGTGTGCCTTTCGGGGATTGATAAAGTCCTAAGGATACGAAAATGATAACTCTGCTGTGTTGAAGATTTTTTTTTATTTGTTCTTCGTTATCCTAATGTTGATTCTATACTATAGGTATTTCTTAATCAGGCAAATGGTGCAATAAATGTACTTTCACTTCTTTTTGCTTGGGTTATCGGAGCGACGACAAATAATAGAACATGTATTGCGACTTTCTAGCTTTCTGATGGAGTAGGAAGACCCTAAATACCCAATTTGACATTATTTCAGACACAAACGAAAACATTTTACAACCTAAGTGAGGTTTCTAACCTAAAGCAGTGAAGAAAAGGTGATTCAACGTCGGTGTTCTTAACCATTTTCATTTCTTAATAGGGTAAATTAATACATAATGACATATACATATTTAAATCGGATGAAGGGGCTTGTCAATTTGCATATTTGCCTGTTTGTTCTTCGAAAGTACACAGAAAGGAGACATGTAGTTGATGTTGAGCCTGTTCTGGTTAGAAAATAAGAAAATTCCATAATTATTCTATTATCGATGAATAAACTTATCCTATTGCATCGCTGTGAACGTTGCATTCATATTTCATGTTTGATTTATGAAGCTTATCTTTGGCAGATTACTAAGAAGGGCATGTAATGGAGTAAACGAATCCGTAAGATATAAAATAACTGCAAAGGTGATATGAAAGGAAGTGGTATATTTGTTCATTTCGTATTACACATTCTGACAGTTTTTAATATTAAACTATGAATATATTTTACTTTATTTTTGTTTATTATATGTAAAATAGTATTAAATTGGTAATTCAGCAGCACTTCCGGGTTAGGTGGAAAGAAAATAACCCACTTTTTCCCCATTTAATTATTGGCATTTTCAGGTTTTATGTGAGCAAGATCCTGTTTTTATTTCAATGTGGACCTAGCTATACGTTATATTTTGGTAGCATTTGCAATGAGATTTTGCAATTTAAGAAAAGTAAACAAACCTTATTACTCATGTGTTCATACATTCATTTTAGCTATCAGTTAGGAAGACACTCCATATGGCGTACGTTGACCTGTCAGACAAGAAATCTCTCTTAGAATATACATGACCCTTACTTTCTTGGTGTTGTTTGGTGTTTTATAGACCATTTCAGATAATAAGGCTAGTAATTCTTCTTTTAAATGGGCCTGACTATGTGTTACAGCTCTCAGAAGATTGTCAATATTATAAAGAACATATAGCAAATCTATTTACTGTACAGCCTATAATTTTATGTTCTGACTTTATATTAATCGGAATAAATATTATTACCTTCTATCTATACATTCAATTGTGTCTAAATAGTGTGCAAAATGCATTGTTTGCAGTTCTGTCCTTGGTTTTTTTTAAGCATTGTTATCTGGTACACAAATTTAGTTTCTAATTGCTACACAAACTATGAAAACAGCTATCATAAGAAAATATATAAAATAGATGCCACAAAATTTGACATTTTAATCGGTTTTACATAGCAAACTGGTTGAAATACTGTGGCCTGCTTTGAGCTAATCAGGTACGCCTGAGTTGTTTGTATTTTTTGTGGCTGTTTTTTGCACAGATTTTTTTGTTTTCTTTTATCTTCAAATACAGCTTGCCCATATATTGTTATTTAACTTTAGCGTGTAAGATTTGGGATATCCTTTTTATTTTTTACATTTTTGCTTAATTTAGACAGCAATATTTTCTGCATGATATGCATAGAGGAGGAAAAGCTTAACATCAAACTGAAGTTTTACCGTTAATATCTGAACATACCATTACGTAAATTAATGCTTTGCAAACAAACATGAAACAAAAATAAATATTTTCAGATTAAAGTTTTTATAGCTTTCTTAATGATAAGTGATGGTTAATTTGTACTTTTTCTTTGCATTTAGCTACCGTTTATTATAGGAGTTGAAATATAACACGAAACCTATATAGGTCTAACCTTGTATTACGGAGATAACGGTTTGAAGAAAACTAAATACATGTGTATACGTCTCACTTTTTCCTTATGTGAAACCCATAAAGGTCTAACTTTGTACTTAGGTGAACACGGTTCCGTTAAACCTATAGAGTTCTTACTTCGTACTTAGGTGAAAACGGTTTCACGAATTTTAAGTGAAATCAGTTTAAAGAACCATCAGAACCTAGTGACCTACTTTTCCTCCCACATTAACTTCGTGCAAACCATTCTGATAATACTGGTATAATACAGCTATTATACAGGATGACTGATGGACAATTTAGGCCCTTTTTGAATTAATGTGTTTTTACAACTTTATCTGCAAACTTATTCAGTCATTCTCTTTTCAGTATAGTTTTATAATAACTGTCTTACACTGTAGAAATAAAGTATGGTTTAAACTCACCACTACATACCAAGTACTGTGCATGCTACTACATTATCTTGGCCTTATATATGTCATTGTCAGTTTGTAACTAGATACTTGTTATTTCTCCTTTTTTTTATGCAAAGTATTTATAATTACAATCATTGAAATACAAAAGAGTACAGTTATTTTGTGACGCGTCTTTAAGTATTTGGCTATCACTACGACATTTGTCGAATAAAAACACTAAAGAAATGACGAGCAATTGAAATGGACACATTTGGAAAAGATATAATTGTGTTAAACCATTTGTGCGCAAAAAAAAACATGTATGAATTAGACCCTGCCTATTCAATTAATTTGAAAGTTTATTAAGTTTAAGTTTTCAGAATCAAATGCGCATATTTCGTAATTAATAGTAGTAGTACACATGTCCGCACCTTGTTTGATTAAGTATATACTGAATGCATTATTTATTTCAAGCAAGATGATATTCCATTCCATACGTTGAATGGCTAGGACGTCAGGCACATTTTTATACAATCTCGCAAATAATACATATTTTTGACAACATGGAAAATGACACCAGACGACCTTCAGTTTTTCCCTGAAGTAAAGAAAATGAAAGTACACCGGTTAAACATGAAAAAGTCGCATTTGTGTTGGTCTATAGTCAGAGTTCAGAAGTTAATAAACAACCCAGAATTATATTACGCGTTTGTCGTTTGCATCCAGACGGTGTTTGTCCTTTACTTCGAACAACTGTTCTGGTGAGTAAGTGCTCATCTTTACTCATTATCTCAAGTGAGACAAAACAACAAAGTACTTTGTTAACAATTTTATAGGTAACTTCTTCATATATACGAGATTCATTCAACCAACAGTAACTACAAAAAAAATTAAAAACTCTCGTTCTTTTCTACAGTGTAAATAGTAGTATATGTAATTGTGCGTGTAAAAACAATGATTATTTGATTGAATATTGAATGAAAACAGAAATAAAAATAACAATATCGCTTTAAATTTTCAATCAAGTAAACATCTGAAAGTCCCTGAGATGAATATTTCACCACAATTAAAAGAAAACTATAAAAAAGGATGGAGATTCAATAGCGGTGCTCAAAGAACTCAGTCTCTCCGAACGAAACAAATAAACAGAGGAATATAGTAAGACAGGGCCTTGGAATACCAGTATTGAGTTAATTCCAATTCATAGTGCGTCCCATTCTTAACTAGTAATCCGCACCGATGTCGAAAGCCAAAAAATAGTGTAAATAAAAGTTATCCCCAGCAACACATCCAATGATAAGAACAGAAACGACATGGTAAAATGCTAGTGTAAAAAGCTATAAAAACATTTTTTGGTGGTGTGTGTGTGTGGGGGGGCGGGGGGGGTGGAGGGGGGACAGCAAAAAAGCAGGTCGGAGACAAGTAACAAAATAAATTACTACTAGAGGGTTTTAAGACTGGCTTATCATGAAGTTTTTAACCTATTCCGTCAAACACAATATAAGCGGAAAGAGTCCAACGACAAAAAGGCTAAACACGAAACATGTGCCGTGCATCAAATTTATATATTGTTTAATAAAACGTATTATAATTTTGCCAAAGACATTTTGAAAACTGCGAAGACCTAGAATCTCTCAAAGTTTGTAAACAACATCTCCGTATATAACAGAATAAAATGTTTTTTGTTTTTTTTTAATTATAAACTAAAAATGGTACAAGAGGGCCAAGATGGCCCTAGGTCGCTCAACTGTGTAACACACCATAGCAGTGTAAACATGTTTTACCTAGTGATTACATGGAGACAAATATCCTTCAGTAAGATTGGACCAAAAAACGTAACATCCTGAGTGTAAACAAGCATTTTCTTTGATTTGATCTAGTGACCTAGTTTTTTACCCCACATGACCCAGATACAAACTTGTCCAAGACTTCATGATAACAAACATTCTGACTACAATTTATGAAGATAAAATAAAAAAGTGCCCCTAGGGTATAAACAAGCTTATTTTTTTATTTGACTTGGTGACCTAGTTTTTGATCCCAGATGACCCAGATAAAAATTCTTACGATATTTCATGCAGACAAACATTCTGACCAAGTTTCATGCACATCAAATGAACAAGAGTGTTAACACGCTTTTCCTTTGATTTGACTGGGTGACCTAGTTTTTAACCAACATTATTATTATTATTATTATCATTATACCAGATTTATATAGCGCCCTTTTCATGATCAATTTCACGTTCAAAGGCGCTTTACATAGTTCAAATGCAGCCACACAGGGCGCATAATTCATCCTCTACTAGTACAGAAACAGAGCGATCTGACCAGAGGGACAGAGTGAGACAAAGCCCCCATGACAGAGAGATCAGTAATCAGATACAGGCTTGTCCGGCTAACTTAGCCTAGCTCGTTGCGAATAGACAACCTGGTTCTTTAATGTGCCCAGTGTATAGCACTGATACACGCAAGGATTGCCTGGGTTCCTGACCAGTACACCTCTAGTTGGGTGGGAAACACTGAAAAGCGTTTCTGAAAATTCCCGAGTAGCTGCCGGGGATCGAACCCCCGACCTCAGGATTGGAAGGCCAGTGTGCAAACCACTGAGCTATCCGTCCGCCCGTATTATGACAAAGTTTCGTGAAGATAGGATCATAAATGTGGCCTGAAGTGTTAACACGCTTTTCCTTTGATTTGACCTGACGACCTAGTTTCTGACCCTATATGACCCAGTTTCAAACCTGGCTAGAGATCATCAAGATAAACATTCTGTCCAACTTTCATGAAGATAGGGTCAAAAATGGGGCCTAGGTTGTTTCCTTTGATTTGACCTGATGCCCTAGTTTTTGACCCGACATGACCTGGTTTCGATCCAGGCCTAGAGATCATCAAGATAATCATTCTGTGCAAGTTTGTATCAAATCAATAAAATCTGGAAAGTAGATCCCTCTGAAGCACCGAGAACAAGACACACAGTGAAAATTGCAGACTCGGTTTGATTAAGTATTTTCATGAGCAGTAATGGCGACACAGCACTTAACATCCGCTGTTGTGAAGCATAAATGAAAATGAATCTCTATATGGCTGCAAAAGCCAAAATTGCAAATTGTTGACCTTTAAGGGGCCATAACTCTGGAACCCATGATGGGATCTGGACAGTTTTCGAAAGTAACCAAGATATTATACCAATACAAGTTGTGTGCAAGTTTAATTAAGGTTGATTGCAAAATGTTGTCTATTTCTTGTTCACAAGCTAAAAATTGCAAATTTTAGCCCTTTAAGGGACCATAACTCTGGAACCCATAATGGGATCCGGCCAGTTTTCAAAGGGAACCGAGATATTATGCCCATACAAGTTGTGTTAAATTTTGATTAAAATCAAATACAAAATGTGGCCTCTATCGTGTTCACAAGGAAATTGTGAACGGACACCTGTCAGGTGAGCTACTAAAACGTAGAGAATGCTTATAAGAAAACATTAACAATGAGGTATATTTCAAAGTCGGACAAACCACTGAATTTAATAGTGAGTTTGCAAACATTCTCATTCATCAAATATGCGATATAGCCACTAGACAGGTCATCTTCTTATACTTCTTGTTCAAGATAGCTGGTCAGAGGACAAAATATTATTCCTGCAAATAAGATCATTCCACTACATTACATAAAACTATGATAATGTATCATAGTGTTAAATACGCCCCACAATAAAATTCGTCTTGCACTGCTAAGTGTTAATGTAAACTTACTTTCAGGAGTTGATATCAAATAACGTACATTGTATTTAAACTGCACACTGAGATCTGACCATGAATATTTAGACACATGCTTCCAAGATGTGATGAAAACAGAATAACTACTGTAAATGTAAACTTAACATTCTTTAACTTTAAAGAATGGGTGTTTAATTACTCGCTATGACATTTTCTACTTGACTTATTCACTTTTCTTTGTTGTTCTGAAATAGAATTCACAGTATTTGTTCAAAACATTTGTATCTCTTGTCACTTCAAATCCTTCTGCATTTTCTACCAAATGTTTTAGCTTTTCATACTCTTCGACTGGTTTTATTTCACAGCCTTCCAACATTACAGTGACCGCTCCGGGCAGCGTTTTGATTTTGTTCAGCAACTGTTCCAGTGAATGAGAATTTGCATTTACACGCCACATATAAATGCATTCTAGAGACTTGCATCTGCTCAAGTTTAGATTTCTGTTTTCTAAATTGATATTGCGGAGTCTCGCGTATTTCAGTGACGAGAATGTTGTTAGAACTTCTACAAGTTTGTCCAAATCTTCTGGATTAGCTATGCCGTCGCATTCGAATCGGAAGAGCTTTGGAGCATTTTCAAGCCCATTTAACAACGAGGCAACTGCACCGTCTTTATGCATCCATTCAACTACGCACATACCTAGTTGTTGCGGATGGACGTTTACCTCTGTGACATGTAATTTGTCCAGCAAAAGCATGTCTAGTTTGCTGTTGTTGAGAAGACTCAATGTGTAGCCATTGCAAAATTGCCCATGGTCCAAACATATTATTTCATTCAAGCTTAACTGTCGAAGGTTGTTGGTTTGTCTTAGAAAATCCATCAAACGTTCTATCTGATTATGTGACATTGACACACTCAACAGTGACAGTCCTTCCAGTTGGTCCAAGTTGCTTATTGCACTAAGAAGATCATCTGTAAATGTCATGTGCCATAGTTCCAAGCAAATTAGTGACAGTGAGGAACTTTGAATAACAATCGCAATGTCTTGTGTTGGTAATTTTCCCCAAACATAAAGTTTTTCTAGTTTATTCAAGGACTTGACATCTAGGCTGTGCAACATTTCGTGAACCTGTTCTTGAACAGCATCTGTCTGAATGTCCAAAGATCTTATATTGTTCATGTTCCTATCAATAAGACGTTTCTCTAGCAGCCAATCTAATTTACACTTGCTGTTGATAAAAACATCTTGGGCAATTGGACTTACTCTCTCAAATCCGTTGTCGTAACATTCTTGCAGACAGTTCATCATCATCGTATGTAATCTGTGCATTCGATGTCTACTTCTTATGAAAAGTGTTCCAATATTTTTACGATATGTGCTAGTATCTGCATCATTTGAAACGATTTCTAAGCATTTTTCGGACAGTTCTCCCGCGACATCTTGGTTCATTCCATTCACAAAAATGAATATGTTCGAGACCTGAAGAATGTTTTCTGTTGTGGCACAAAACGAAAACATTTGCTGCATAATCGTTTGCGACCACTTTATTGATATATATAAAGCGGCCAAGTATTCTTGGTATGTCTTGTGAATGAATGAGTAATTTGACTGTGTGTGCGTAAGTTTTCGGCAAATATTATTTTGCGAAAGTATACCAGTTTCCTTACAAAGTTTAAGCATACTTTTATCTAGATACTTCTCGACAACTGTTTCAGTAAACAGAAGAGAAGATTCTGGACGGATTCTGAATAAACCATCAAAAGCCAGCTTCCCTAGGGATATAAGTAAATCATTGTGTATCTGACATGACGGACACTTTAAAAAACATTTTGGAAGATCCGGTGATGTTGTTCTGCTGGCCCGTTTCTTCTTTGTCTTGCTACGCGTTTCGGGATAACTACTCCTCTTCATTGCATGCTTGAACAGAAATTCAAGCATGTTGCTATAGATTTTGCATCGAGAGTTCCCCAACTGTCCATTGTCAAACCATAGGCAAAGTAATTGTAAAAGTAGTAGAGGAACTGACTTCAATTTGTGTACTCTGTTTTGCTTAAGCAAATTGATAAAATCTTCTGAAGATTTGCTGTCACGGTATTTATTGTTGAGATAATTCAAAACATTGGCAGTGAGCTTGTTCGCGGACGCTTCCTCAATACCACTCATTTCAATATGCCGATCTATGAAACATTTGCCTTCTATAACGGCGTCTACTTTCCATGGCCTTGCTGTCGTCAATATTGTACATTTCTTCCGAACTTTTCTGTCAGGTACTATTAACCGTTTATTTGGATGAGTCCATTCATCAAGTCCATCGATTAATATCAAACATTTCTCATTATGAAAGACTTCTTGCAAGAACTCGTCACTATATAGGTATGATAGAGATAACTGATGAATCACCTGAGCTTTAATCATTTCATCAACATGGCTTTCGAGCTGGCTTGTTTCTCTCATGGATAATAGGAAAACAAAGTCGAAGCCTTTCATGGTGTTCACCTCTTCCTCAGTGAAATACATTTTCTGTTCTTCTTTCGGAGATTGAGAAAAGCACCAAGCTAGAGTCATACGCTTGACGTAAGAGGTTTTCCCAGTGCTGCAGGTGATGCTAAATATATGTCTTGACATTCTTTGGATTCTTTGAAGAAAATCTCATGATATGATGATATTTGCCGGCTTTGGTCTATATCTTGATTTATGTACGGCCCCTTTTCATATTCCTTACATTTCAAAGTGGGTGATACATAGAACTGTAGCAAAGGCACCTCGTTTTCTTCTCGAACCGGTGATACAGGCAGGTTTATATGTAGTTTTCGGCATAACTCTATCAAGTCTTTCCGCAATTCTGAAAAAAAATGATAGAAATATAATTATCTTGACAAAGAAAGTTATTTTTCTAATTTATCAACTTGCTTTTACTTACTGAAATTCCAAACCAACAAAACAAAACAAGGCAATTAAGTAAATGTTAATAGACTTGAAATAAATACCGGTAGAATAAGATCCCTAAAATGCTCCATACTGATGAAGAAGCTGTTTGAAAAAACTCATATGTCCGTTGTTTGGGAATTATTTCTTGCTATGCATATTACATTGAAATTTTGACCTATGGACCCCATAGTCATTACAAGTAAGTCGCTGACGGCGTTCAGTTATTTTTGAATAATGTTCTTATTTCCCAGCATTCTTCAGTTATGAACTAATGATTCCAAAATTGATAGGAGTCTTTACTGACCCCGAACAATAAAATGAAATTTATGTACAAATTCAAAGTCATTCTCCTATCAAAAGCACTCTTCTTCAAGATTAGTGCTTGTGTGTGCCTTTGACCTAATGCATTCTGGCCGCAAAATCTAAAGAAATCATTTCTTTACAAAGGACAATCAACTTACGAAGTTTATGTCTGTATTTCAACGTTCTATTGGGTATGTGATTGGAAACCAAAGTCTGTTTCACCTTGACCGTAGATATACAGACCATAAAATCAAAGCATTGTAATGAAGTCTTCCGCCCATATTAGAAACGGTTTGAAGTTTCTGTGTTGTCAACATCCTTAAAAGAAGGCTGGTTTCATGTTAAAATGGCGTAAGCGTAGCTAGGTTTCTCCTTCAAAGTAGATGCATTAAAAGACGAATAAATGCACTTACCACTCTTTAATTTAGGATAGTCTTCTGATTCGGATATTCGTTCACCCAGCGCTCTTGAAGATGATGCACTTCTTCTCATACTGGCGACAGCCCTTTCTTCCTCTTTTTTTAAAGTCATTCGCAATCGTTTTGATTCTTGGCCTAATGACTGTTTGTGTTTTAATGCTTTACGTTTTAAAGTTTTTCCTTCTTTGATGACTGCCCTTTTCTCTCTTTTTGCTAACTCTTCAATTTCAACAATTGCGCAGATTTTGGATGATATGATTTCTTGCAAGATGTCAGTTGTAAGTTGATTGAAAGTGTTAGCTGAATTTGCAACTTCACGTAGAAATGCCATCTGTGCCTCCTGCATTTGTCTATTTAGTCTCTCACCTTGAGTATTTATGTAATCTACTTTTTCGTTTGCTGCCTCTGACAGATTCTGACGTTGCTGCTTTATGAAATCTTCAATTGCGTTTGTTACATCTGAAGAACTTACATTCAGGCTTTCTACCTTCAACTGAAATGGTATTTATTTTTCAGATTTGATGCAAATATTTGTATCTCAAAAAGCAAGTTTGACAAATGATATCATTTAAAAGCGCTGTATTGAAATCAGCTAAACAAACCCTTGCAAATTCATTCTTCAAATTCCATGTTTCCTTTTAGAATATGAACATTTATATAAACGAAAACAAGAGGAATGGGACTGAATGACATCCACAAAATAGATGTATAAGTGTTTACCTCATTTAAAATCTTGACTGCATCCTGGGCCTTCTTCTGATGCATGAGGCATTTTGTATCTGATAATACATTCACCAATATATCGATATAATCTTCAAAGGATGCGTCATCAACCCCAAGATCAGGACAGTGACGGAATGCTTTGCCAACTTCACGTGCCTAAAACGTTAGTTAAAGAAATTATCAACACATTATAAAACAACATTTTGCGAATATTTACAATGATTGCTAATATTTATACCATAGCATTATCCGCACCTAAATCTTAGCTCTTTGATAGATATACAAAGACCTTATACATAAAGGACTGTTAAGTTACCATGTATAGTTGTTTGTTTTGTTTCTTCGTCTGAAAACGACTTTAATAAAATCTTAATATAATAATATCGTGCTCCTTATCAGTCAGGTAGATGCTATACAGCAGAAATTATAACTATTACATGACAGTAGACGCAAATGCATGATTCAGTGGCATCTTAGAAAACATCTATTAATGTAAATATATCTAGATGATGATATTAAATAGCACGCTCGACTATTTGAAAATGTTTGCAAACAGAGAAGAGAAAATGACAGAAATCTGTGAATGCAAAAAAATATATATATATATATATTTATGTCAGTGTGTGGGTGAAATGCAGGGTTTAAATGGGCAGTAAAACAGGACTGCAGAAGTGTCATATGGTACAAGACAATATGGGATAAAACGATATAAGTAACAGTGAGAAATACTTTGGGGAGGAGTTATGTAGGAGGTTATGCGGAAAATAAAAGATGGAGGGACTGGGTCGGCAAGAAAGTGAAATGGTAGGGATAAACCTTGCAGAGGCGGTTAGACAATAAAGGGTACTAAGAGACATAACATACAGTAGGTGTTAGTTAAAGAAGATACAGAAAAAACAAGTGAATGAAGTATTGCCATGCAATACAAAGTCCCCTACTGGAAGGCACCTACTACTGTTTGCAGATCAAATTGCCCTTTCGCCTTCTCTTAAATCGATAGACTTGTACCTTTACGTCACAAAAGAAGCGATGCTGAAGCTATTTTTGGATCTCGTCTATACAGGTAACTCCGCCTTTCCGATACGAGTAAAAAATACTGAATGAATTTGTTTACATTGGCTGCATCACCGAGAAATGATGATTAAAATACTCATAAATACTGTTGGAACGGGTGTTTAACCGGATTGTAACAGATGTACCAAATCTAATCTTCATTGAATCTTGCCACAATGCACACTACATTTAGGTAGCGTGGATGTGAAAAAAAAGACACAACTCTAATAAATTACAGGCCTTTTTCTGCCTAAATTTCAGTACCTTTTGCTGCAGAATTTTCTTTTAAATAATGTATCTCGTGTTTAGTTTTCACTATAAATATAAAACGTGCAACTCTATCGATCTGAAAAAAGTTGAAGGGGCAATTTGATCTGCAAACAGTAGTAATTGTTTCTACTGCAGTATAACATAATGAACTGATATATGTCATGATGTATAAACAATACTGTACTATATATACAATATGTTATAACAAAACACTTGGATTAAAATTTGCATACATAAAAACCTACAGTTGTTTTCATATTGAATTATTTTGGCCAATAATAAAAAAGTTATCATATAAGTTATCTATAGTAACAACAAAGAGGAATTAAAAAAAAATCTATTATAAGTCCACATAAAACTCTTTCCCAGGTAGAGATAGGTCAAAATATATCTAAAAATTCAATGTAACATGAATGTTCTACCACAGAAAAGTGGTCTCGATTTTCTCCCTACGGCCTGTAATAAAAAAGTAACAATATAATTTATTTATAGTAACAACGAAGGGAGGTAATTCTTAAAACAAGGGTGTCTCATGGCAATGAACATTTGTGCCAAGTTACATCAAAATCCGTCTATGCATGAGAAGAAATGCTCTGGACAAAGTCATTCTTAAATTTAACCTTTGACCTCTAAATATGACCTTGGCCTTAGACCTAGGGACCTGGTTCTTGCGTCAGACAATCCGTCTCATGGTGATGAATATTTGTGCCAAGTTTCATCAAAGTCCCTCCATACATGAAGAAGAAATGCTCCGGACAAAGTCATTTTTGTATCTGAACTTTGGCCTCTAAGTGTGACCTTGACCTTATACCTAGGGCCCGAATTTTGCGCATGACATTTTGTTTCATCCAGGGGAATATTTGTGCCAACTGATATTTAAATCCTGTCTTGCATGACAGTTATAGACCGGACAGGAAAAAATCCTATTGACCTTTCATCTCTAAGTGTGACCTTGACCTTTAAGCTAGGGTTCTGGGTGTTGCGCATGACACGTCGTCTCATCATGGGAAACATTTATGCCAAGTAATATTGTAATCCCTTGATGGATGGCAGAGTTCTGGACCGGACAGGAAAAAAGCCTTGCTGACTTTTGACCCCCAATTGTGACCTTAACCTTTGAGCCAGGGGTCCGGGTTTTGCGCATGACACGTCGTCTGATCATGGAGAACATTTGTGCCAAGTGCTATCAAAATCCCTTAATGAATGACAGAGTTATGGACCGGACAGGAAAAAAGACCTGCTGACATTTGACCCCCAATTGTGACCTTGACCTTTAAGCCAGGGGTCCGGGTTTTGCGCACGACACGTCGTCTGATCATGGAGAACATTTGTGCCAAGTGATATTAAAATCCCTTAATGAATGACAGAGTTATGGACCGGACACGAAACAGACCCTGTTCATGCCGCTAAGTGTGACCTTGACCTTTGAGCTAGGGGTTTGAAAGTTGTGCATGACACATCGTCTTATTATGAGGTACATTTGTGCCAAGTAATATTAAAATCCCTTCATGGATGGGAGAGTTATGGACCGGACAGGAAAAAAGCCATGTTGACCTTCGACCTCCAATTGTGGCCTTGACCTTTGAGCTAGGAGTCCGGGTCTTGCGCACGACACGTTGTCTTATCATGGGGAACACTTGGGCCAAGTAATATTACAATCCCTTCACGGATGACAGAGTTATGGACCTGACACGAAATTGCAGACGGACGGAATGACGGAAAAGCCCATTCCTATAGTCCCCGAAACTAGTTTTCAACCAGTAGGGAACTAATAAAGTTTACCATAACATTAACCAACACAATTACAGAAGTTAACCTTGATCATTTAGGCAACTGCCCTTAAAACAAACGATACGCATTGACAAGACAAGTCGCTCTGCGGTGTGATCATCGTAGAATAGTAGTAAAGAAGAAGTTTGCAATAAAATAGAAAAAAGGTGGAAATTACACAGGTCGCTAAACACGACAAAAACGAAAACGTTGAAGGCTTGTTTTGATTGAGCCTGTTTATGGAAGGTAGTTGAAATGGATGCTACCGTCCGCGCCCTCTAGCCCCGGGTTGAGCAGAACTCAACATTTACACATGCTACAAGTACAAAAAACAATTTACAGACATCCGCAGATGTCTTCATACGGCGGTGCATATGGAACTTTCAATGATACACTAGCGTCAATTCCATGAAAAGCGGCGTATGATCCCCAGTTAAAATAATGGGTTTGTCCTAAACGAGATAACAATGGGAAGAACTAAACAAACTGGAATTTAGAAAGGGGATCTGAGGTTATGGAGCTAACTTCAACCGAAATGCAATGCCGACTTCGACACCGACGCCAGAATGAGTACAACAGCTCTTCTTATTCACTGAATAGTCGAACTAACTATAAATGTTATTGACCTTAATGATGTCGTTGCTTGTCTTTGACAAATCATCTGTGAACTTGGTTTGAAATCTTTTGTTATTGATAATAACATTCAAAACGCCATTAAAATCTACGTCTTGGAAAGTAATTGCGTCGGCATATCCTTCTCTTGGCATGAAACATTTGACCAACTCCACTGGTTCAGTACACCAACGTTCGGCATTGGTATTCTTCCATGACGGTTTTGAGAACCGATGTTCACTTCTTATTTTATCAACAAACTTGTCACAGATGTTGTTCGGACATGGCCTATGTTGCCTTCCGGGCTGACCATGAATACTGCATTGTGTACCCCTACTCCTGTTACAAAAGTCCTTCGTTGGACAGAAAAGTACATTTTCTATACAACAGCTGCAGCAAATTGTTCCCCTTCTAACCCCTTTCTGTGTGTAAACTTCTTTCAGTATTTCTTGCTGGAATTGCTCTGCGTCTTCAATAACTAAAGGCTCGATTCCTTCTTTTGTGTAATGAATTGCTTCCTAGTTTCAACCAGTTTAGAAATGTCTCCGAATCAAGCTTTGGGAAACGTTTAGCCATACTTTGTATATGACCACTATAAAAGAACTCATCGACTTCCACTTTCTTGTAAAAAAATCGACAACCTGGAATTTAAAATGTATATATAATTACCTTTTATTGTGTCAGTGCATTGTTTAACCTAAGAAAACAATTTGGAGAGGATTTATTTTGCCAGAAAATGGTTGAAAATACATTCACTTTGGAGAGAGAAATGAGGACGAATTTCGGTCTCCAAAAACCAGATAGAGCATTGTTCTTTAATTTCGAAACATTTTGTCAAGTAAGTACGACTTTTTTTAATATCTCATTGACACCAAATTTATAATAAACACACGACAATTTTAGCAATTCCTTCAAAATTGTCATGTACAATACAATAAAATTTGGCAACAGTTTGTAAAGCTCGAGTGCAATGGTATGTAAAGATTCAAAAGGTTTTAAACAAGATTTGTGATAAAAATCTAAGATTTTTAGATATAATATGAATCTTTACATTGCGCAAAATTAATGATTAGATAGAATACATGATAGTGTTTCTAATATCATACCCATAGGCACGAAAAGTAGAGTCAACAATTTTCGAAGATTCCTGTCGTAACATTAACAATGCATATATACGCCACATATATAAAAGCGCAACGTTGCAATATTTTGCTTATTACGACATGCATTTTTTTCCTTATGTTACACCTTAAAATGTCGCAACATTGTGTTTCCATAAGGCGCCGTTTTACTATTTATTCACTATTTTGTAATATCCAACATTCATTTTGTGGTATTCTATATTCATTTAAATACGATTTTTTTTTTGAAATCCTTAATTCAATTTAATGACGTCCTAAATTCATTTTGGTTATAATTAATTAATTAAATAACATCACAAAATCGAATATATATTATGTGTGGGTTCGTGTTAAGCGTCTTTTTCCACATTTTTTCGGTCATATAAACGAGATAACAAATGCCCTGCTTTATAGAGATGCCTCACTGGTATATCACGCTGGACAAATACAACCTGATATACCATCAAGTCACATTAAGAAACACCTTTGACTTCTTAGTGTAACCTTGACCTTGGAGTTTGGGGTCTGGGTCTTGCACATGACACCTCATCTCATTATAGGGAACATGTATGCCAAGTAATTTCAAAATCCTTCATCAATGGCAGAGTTATGGACCGGACAAGAAACAGACCATGTTAACCTTTGACCTCTAAGTGACCTTGACCTTGGAGCTAGTGGTCTGGGTCTTGCTCATGACACGTCGTCTCCTTATGGTGAACATATATGCCAAGTAATTTCAAAATCCCTTAATGAATGGCAGAGTTATGGACCGGACACGAAACATACCCTGTTAACCTTTGACTTGTAAGTGTGACCTTGACCTTGGAGCTAGGGGGTCTGGGTCTTGCGCATGACACGTCGTCTCATTATGGTAAACATTTATGCCAGGTTCTTTTAAAATCCCTTCATGGATGGCAGAGTTATGGACCGGACACGAAACTTACCTTGTTAACCTTTGACTTGTAAGTGTGACCTTGACCTTGGAGCTAGGGGGTCTGGGTCTTGCGCATGACACGTCGTCTCATTATGGTAAAGATTTATGCCAAGTTCTTTCAAAATCCCTTCATGGATGGCAGAGTTATGGACCGGACACGAAACAGACCATGTTAACCTTTGACCTCTAAGTGTGACCTTGACCTTGAAGCTAGGGGTCTGGGTCTTGCGCATGCCACATTGTCTCATTATGGTGAACATCTATGCCAAGTTATTTCAAAATCCCTGTACGGATGGAAGAATTATAGCCCAGACAAGAATTTACCAGACGCAAGGACGGACGCACGGACGGACGGACGGACGCAAGGACGGACAGTGCGATTTTAATATGCCCACCTTCGGGGGTATAATGATAACGGTCTGACCAAGCGACATCTTTAAATCGATTAAGTGATATAACAAAATCGATTTACTTTTTGATATACTTAATTCTATTTAATGATCTCTGTAATTCATTTTGTTATGATCATTTATGAATATCATAAATAGAAGCAAAGAAATCATTTAATTGAATTATGGATATATAATAAAATAAAGTGATTTATAGATATCTTTAAAAATCATTTTGCGATATTCAAAGTGCATTTAATGGCATCAAAAAAAATGATGATTTTATGATATCAATAAATAATTATTAATTAGAGCTAACGTACGATATCAGAAAATGAATTTGTGATATCTATAAATGTATAAAGATATCAGAAAAGAAATTATACCCATACATCACAATACTGAATAACTAGTTTAATTAAAGACAACATTTGTTTCAAACGTGCAGAACGATTACTTACATCCACACTGAGGCAAATTACACTACAATGTATTATCGTTATCAATACATATGGCGAAAACATAAAACTATAGTTTCAATGTATATACTCGTCTGTCGCATTAATTAGGAAAAAAACATTCGTTGTACAAAAATACCGCTGACCTCAAAACCAACTACAACGAATACAATGTAAATGCAAACACACAATGAGGTACAACATATTCACCTGCTACAGGTTAAAATCTCATATTAATTAATAATATTCCAAACTGCACATTACAAAGACAGGTAGCTGAACAATCAGAAAATAAAGTAATCTGTTTTATCAGTGTCAGGTTTTCCCGTCTGATTTTCCGAAAATAGTACATGTATTTGAAACAAGAGCATATATTACGGAAATGCCCGAACTCACATCCCACGAACGTTAACGAAACGCTGTCGTCATATTCACTGGGAAAATCCCATCTAAGGCCAAGACAATGTTATATTCAGTGTCCGTTACATGTTTTGCTGAACGGTTGTAGCATAAGTTAAATGTGTGCATTAAAGCAATAAAATATACTAAAATCCTTAAAATTCGTTTATGTTTTACCATGTGATTTTTTTTCGTTCTTGCTGCCTGTTTAACACTTGTAAACATTTTTTATGCGATTATACTCGAAAGCTGCTATTTATTTATAGAACATTGATAAATTATTTTAAACCAGTCTCATTTATAATAGTTAAATGCGACATAAATTTCATTGATATTAGTTATATCTTATACATGTTTATGTCCAACTTATTTCAACTATATTAAGTAGTTTTGTCTTTTGTTATTAGAGGGTTAATAGTATAAAACAATAACAACAACAACAACACAAATATCATTATCATAAATGATTAGGTATATAGAAATTAAGACTACACGAATAAGCTAACTAACAAAAAATATAGGTGCGACCAGGATTCAAGTCCGAATGAGCCAAGTTTTGTACCCAGTATGGGAGTCTATGTTATCAACAAGTCACCATGATGTAAACTCTAATGTTCACAATGTTTAACATCGATGGTTTTTCTCTATATTTCTGAAGGATATTCATACTAGCTCTTCTATGTTGCATACCAAACTTGAGCAATGATATTATACCACTTATACTGCTTGTATGAATGTTTTTGTATCTAATATGGGAGTCTATGATGTACCAACGTCTAACTTTTCACTAAGTGAACTGTGATTTGTTTTTATTTAATTAAATAAGTCGTTTTCCCTTTTAATACCGAGCGCTAAGTGAGGACATTACTGTTACCATTTTTCATGTCTTTGCTATGACGTAAACGGGAATCGAACCCATGACTTGCCGCATTCGGAAGCGGACGCTCTACCACTAGGTTACCGAGGCGACCGAGGCCGTCTAAGGCTGCTTTACAATATTAATTCTTTTAATACAACAGGGAAGGAAATGGATTGAGAATGCAAAGGCAAATAATTACTTTGTCTATGTCTCCTTTATTTCTGACAACTTAGGGGATAACAGAAGTCACTGTAATTGACTTGCAAAGACTTGACAAACTTGCAAAGTAGACTCTTACAATGACATTTTCTTAAAAAAAAACTTAATGCTGTGTATAGTTTTCGAGACATTCGTAATTAAATAGACCAAACTGTCTATAATTTCAAATTATTTTAGAATCCCTGTTCAGTTTGATTTATTCTCCTAAGGGTTGGGGTAACATCCACCACATACAGTTTCTGATTCAAGCACAACTGCATTATGATGGAATCTATTGTATAGTAATTAAGTCATTTTTAAATCAGATTTCTTTTGTAAAATCTAACACAAAATATACTAGTCGCACGATAAGACATGACCTTCTTTTCTTACAAAAATTATCTCCCTTTTTAAATCAATGTATACAAAAAATCCATGTGCAAGAGGTCATTATTATTCTGACAAATTTTTACAACTGTCTGAACTGCAAAGTTGGCACCCGATATTGCAGTGTAGCACACACGTGCGCCACCACTGCGTTCGGGGTATTACCCGAGAAGGAAGTAGTACTATAAATATATTTAACAAAAATTATAATATACGTACACTTTAAATCGACTTTACGTGGAATTGAAAACAGTGTTGTATGGGAATATGGAATAAATCTCTATATGAATTTTGTGAGTATAAAACATTCTAATGTTAATAAATTGATAATTTTTGTTTATATCTTAGTTTATGCGAGTGGATTTAGCAATATTAATTAGATAAGATAGGCCTACGCCTAACTGGAGGGATAAAGTAGCTGGTAGCTGTTCCTGTTTAACTGATTCTGCATATTTCTGTTCACTTATATTTTGCATTGTCAGCATATCTCGTAGAACCTAAAAATAAAACTTTGTTGTTTATAATTAAGGTATTAAGGTAAACATATTGTGAGTGAGGGCCTCTGTGGTGAGATGATTAGATCCTTTAAGATTCTTGTTCTTGTTCGGCTCGTCACAAAAGCTACCCAACCAACTTGCGAAGTCGCCACATTGCCTAAAATGTGTCTTAAATACTAACAACACAACAATATCATTGCATGCCATGATAATAACCGAACTGACAGTTTACATGAGGAATGGATAAAAACCTAACATACACGAAATCGTGGAAGGATAAACAACTAAATGACTAATATTCTATAGAAATGAATGAGTTCACATGTACATGGTCTGATTATTGTACACATTACTTTGTTAGAGGTATCGTCTTCAAACTTTGTCATTAATTTTACAAGATGTTATATGTACGCCCATTACAGTAAAATATTTTCATATTAATATTATGCAAATACATGTAGCAATATTTGCAAAAATCTGGATAAACCCTCGAAAATAATTCACTATATACTTCAAAATAATTTATATCAATGCACATAATTAGGTATAACGATAAAAGAAATTATTACATACCACAGATGTTCGAAGTTCTGTGACCTCCCCACCCACACTCTGTCTGCCTATGTCTGTCTCTCTCTCTTTCTCTCTCATCGTTTTAGAAGAATTGCGTTTGTTTCAAATCTTGTATATCTAATAACGTAAGAGATTTTTAGTGGTGCTAATGGAATATTTTGATACTGTTTAAATGTTATTATATATATGACTAGTTATAAAAAATAATAATATGACATTTTCACACGGTTTGTAGGGGAGAAAAGTGGGGGGATGCATAGATTGACATGTGTGAGTGGGTCACAGAACTTCGAGCATCTATGGTTCATACATGAAGCACGGACTAACAGTTACATTTTCGTTCGGTAAGGTATTTATCCATTTTAAGTTCGTATTTATCCAGCGCTGTATCTTATACCAGTCAGGAATTATCTTCAGATCCAAACCCACCTCATAATCAATACAGTTTCTAGGCTATAAAAATGAATTTCAAACTTTGATACTGTTACACAATGTCATAGAGATGTTTATTGAACTTAAACAGTTGGTAAGTAAGGTATTATTGCATTTTCTGGTACCTTAAAACCGTCGGAAACACAAAAATGTTCATTTTGAAGACTTTTTCGTACAGTTGAATGAATTCCAGCGACATAAAGTGATTAGTCGAACAAAATGTTTAGTACACAAATCACGTTATCAATACAGGATATTATGGCTATTAAAAGTTATACGCTAACATTGCAAACAAATATAAAAGCATGAAAAAAGACAAAAATTAACTACATAAATTGTCTTTCGTCAGCCATGTTGGCACTGAGTCAGGGTCGCTGAACAGAGTCAAGATTATCCAGGTACATAGTGTGTAAGAACAGCTTGTAAAATCTTATGTCAATAAGTTTGTACCAATAGCAACTTTTAAAGTACTCACTTTTTTTATTTTTTGAGAAAAATTTAATTTCGCCTGAAATGTGTGGATTAGTCCCTTCATTAAGAGGGGGTATATTGCTGAAGATCAATGTATTATCTGTTGTTTATATTCACATTTCTACTTTTTGTCCAGATGTGAAATAATAAACATTTATGTGAAAGTGTTTCAAAATTCACTATAACAGAGCGTTAGATCAAATCCTTTTAACATTGTATGCGATCATAGTCAACTTTTTTTCGTGTAGTAGGATGCCTGTTCTTCAGGTCTATCGGAAAGTCTATAGATACATGAAACATTTTTAAAAAGGGTGACATATTTAAAAAAAAATCTAGGAAGACTGTGATAATCGTCTTTTTGTCACAACAATATCAGATATAATAGGGTCCCGTTATAGATTTTGCAGGGGAGGATCACACGAGGGCCGCAGGCGGCGAGCTGGCAAAATCCACGAGAGCCAAATAATGTATCCCGGATAAAGCAACTGTTATAATGACCCGTTTATTATATACCTCCAACATATAGGTTGTTGTATTAATTTGACCATTATCGATGTAAAAATAGAACTAAGTGGGTTTATGTTATATCGAACTGTGTCAGGTCATGAATATTATTTAATGACAGTAGTCCGGCAATATGCACAATACAGGATTTAGACTACCCTGCGAGATTTGTTTTCACGAATAATTCTAATACCCATTCTTTTCCATATGCATTAAGATGGTAGTGACTGAGATCTTAAGTACCTCTGTAGCATATCAGTAGGGCGATTTTTGTAACAATACGACATATATCTGGAATGACCGTGTAACAATGGGAACAGAGTATGACGTACCGACGAAGAAATATACATTTACTTTTATCGTTTGGGAGTGCCAAAAGTTTATGTAAGACCATTAATTTTCGTTTTTCAGCTTCAGAGCTTAACCAGAAAAAGCCTACCATTGACTAACAGATATCTGACCGAGTCAATATTAACACATTTTATAATGTGCTTTGTGTTCGATTAACAAGCCAATATCTTTCTTTGTGAGGTTATTCCAAAGCTCCGAGCCGTAAAGTTATAGTCGGGAGTACCATTTTTCGGCGCCCCCGTTTGTTTTCACTGAATATGCAAATTAAGCACGTCTCCCAGGTCCAATGAAAACTCGCCTTATCTATTGAAAAAAAAAACGCGCGGAAAAACCTGTAAAAAACCTGGTGACCTGTCATAAAATGACACAACAATAAAATTTTATTAAAGACATTGACTTTTTGTGGCCCGTCTGCTAAGATAACATTTAAGTGCGCCAGAATATTGTGTTGTAGCTATTCAACTGCATATAAAATCAAGACTTTATTGTAAAGACGCAGCTGAAGAAGTGGGGGCTCAAATACCCCGGGTTAAATCCTAACAGTAAATATCACAGTTTTAAGCACACCTGCACAGGGCGATATAAGTACAACTGTGTTTTAGCTCACCTGAACACAACGTGCTCGGGGTGAGCTATTGTGATCGCTCACCGTCCGTCCGTCCACACTTTTCTTTAAACAACATGTCCTCTGAAACCATTTGGTGGAAATTGATAAAACTTGGTCTGGATGTTCCTTGGGTCGTTCTCTTCCAAAATTGTTCAAAAAATTAAATTCCACACAGAACTCCAAAACCACAGGTAAAATGGCTTTTATATTTGGTATGTAGCATCAACTAGTGGTCCTCTATCAAGATTGTTCAAATCATCCCTCTAGGGTCAAATATGGCCCTGCCCTGTTGGGGAGGGGGGGGGGGGGGGGGGGGTGAGAGGGTCACATGGTTTACACAGACTTATACATGTATAGGGAAAACTTTGAAAATCTTCTTGTCGAAAACCACACGTCATAGGGCATTTATATTTCGTATGTAACATATCTAGTGCTCCTCTACCAAGATTGTTCAAATTATCCCCCTATGATATAATATGGCCCCGCCCTGGGGGCCACATGGTTTCTTTAGACTTATATAGGGAAAAACTTTGAAAATCTTCTTGTCAAAAACAAAAGGGTCTAGGGTTTTGATATTTGGTTTGTAGCATTATACATTGGGCCTCTACCAAGATTGTTCAAATGATCCCTTAGGGTCAAATATGGCCCCGCCCAGGGGTGTCACATGGTTAATATAGACTTGTATAGGAAAAAAACTTTTTAAAATCTTCTTGTGTGAAATCACATGACCTAGGCTATGTAGCATTGCCTTGTGGTCCTCTACCAAGATTGTTCAAATTATTACCTGGGATTAAAAGAGGCCCTGACTCGGGGGTCCCTAGTCTTACATGTAGACTTATTTACGAAAATTCTTTAAAAATATTCTTGTCTGAAATTGCAAGGCCTAGGCTTTTGATATTTGGTATGTTTCATTACCTAGTGATCCTCTTCCAAGATTATTCAAATTATGCCCCGAGTTGAAAAGAGGCCCCACCTAGGGGGTCCAAAGTTTTACGAGAAAACTTAAAAAATCTTCTTGTCTGAAACTGCAAGGTCTATGCTCTTTGATATTTTGTATATTACATTGCCTAGTGGTCTACTACCAAACTTGTTCAAATTATGCCCCTGGGATGAAAGAGGCCCTGCCCTAGGGGTCGCAAGTTTTACATTGACTTATATAGAAAAACCTTTAAAAATCTTCTTGTCTGAAAGTTCAAGGCCCATGCCTTTGATATTCTGTATGTATCATTGTCTAGTTGATTTCTAACAAGATTGTTCGAATTATGCCGCCGGGGTGAAAAGAAGCCCCGCCCGAGGGTTCACTTGATATATGAGTTATGTAAGAAAACTACTTCAAAAATTATCAGATCATATATCCTACAGTGTTTAATTATAATTACCTGATGACTCTAAGTGATAAGGGGTCATCCGACTGTGACCTTGACCTACTTTCTTGTTTTTGTTGTTAAGATACAACCTTGAAATTTGGATGACATGTACAGTTTTGCACATCGATCTTAAAACTGACTTTCCGTGACTATGAATATGACCTACTGACCTACTTTATGGGTTTTGAAGCTTTAGCAAGGAAATTTGTTCAAGCAAGCAACCACTCAGGTGAGCGATATCGGGCCATCGTGGCCCTCTTGTTTAATATACCAAAGTAATGGCTCTAATGTAAATGCGCCGTTTATATTTTTAAAAGATATTTCTTGTTCTATATAAACTCACAGACGTCAAAGAGTTCAGTCCACCTGGGTGAACTCCATATCCTATCATGGCATGGAAAGAGTTTTAACCTTTCTGACAACGCTCTTTAACAGAGAACTCAGATTTCATATTAGAGTTGAGAATGATCCCGGGGTGAGTCGCTTTACGCACTTGAGTTAGAATAGCGTGACCGTATCTGACTTGAACTGATGGTGTTTTCCTTCTATTTGAGAAGACCATTGTGCACGACATCTCGAGATTTAATTAGAATTATAGTCGAACAAGATTAAGCATCATTTGTAATTTATTTGATGACGTTGCGACAAATTGGATATCATCAGCTAGTGTGGGAATGTTGCACGATATATTTAATACCAAGACTTCGCCTAAACCAGAGGATGATAACTCGTTCAGGAGGTCGTTTGTAAAGACCAGGTAGAGGAAACTAGACATGATCCTTCCCTGACACATGCCTCTTTTTACAGGGACGGTTCCTTATGGAACGCCGCAGCTGTCTTATGTCGGGACATTTGATGTCATCATGTCATAGCGTGATGTTAACTTGTCAAAACAGTGTCTTATTATGTTTAAAAGCTATGTTATTATGTCAAGATGTGGTGTTAACTTGTCAAAACAGTGTCTTATTATGTTAAAACGCTATGTTATCTTGTTAAAGTGTCGTGTGATTTTGTCTACTAAGCTTGCTATTATGTTAAATTGCTATGTTATCTTGTCAAATTGTGGTGTTAACTTGTCAAAACAGTGACTTATTATGTTAAAACGCTATGTTATCTTGTTATAGTGTCGTGTTATCTTGTCTACTGAGCGTGCAATTATGTTTAAAAGCTATGTTATTATGTCAAAGTGTGGTGTTAACTTGTCAAAACAGTGTATTATTATGTCAAAAAACTATGTTAATATGTCAAAGTGTGGTGTTAACTTGTCGAAACAGTGGCTTATTATGTCAAAAAGCTATGTTATTATGTCAAAATATGGTGTTAACTTGTCGAAACAGTGTCTTATTATGTTAAAACGCTATGTTATCTTGTTAAAGTGTCGTGTGATTTTGTCTACTAAGCTTGCTATTATGTTAAATTGCTATGTTATCTTGTCAAATTGTGGTGTTAACTTGTCAAAACAGTGACTTATTATGTTAAAACGCTATGTTATCTTGTTATAGTGTCGTGTTATCTTGTCTACTGAGCGTGCAATTATGTTTAAAAGCTATGTTATTATGTCAAAGTGTGGTGTTAACTTGTCGAAACAGTGGCTTATTATGTCAAAAAGCTATGTTATTATGTCAAAATATGGTGTTAACTTGTCGAAACAGTGTCTTATTATGTCAAACAGCTATGTTATTATATCAAAGTGTGGTGTAAACTTGTCGAAACAGTGTCTTATTATGTCTAAAAGCTATGTTATTATGTCGAAGTGCGGTGTTAACTTGTCGAAACAGTGTCTTATTATGTCAAAAAGCTATGTTATTATGTCGAAGTGCGGTGTTAACTTGTCGAAACAGTGTCTTATTATGTTGAAAAGCTATGTTATCATGCCAAAGTATGATCTTGTTTGCAGAGTGTGTTACTATGTTAAAAAGCTATGATATCTTGTTTCAACACAGTGTCTTATTATGTTAAATGCTATGTTATTATGTCAAAATACCATGTGATCTTGTCTAACCAGCGTGCTATTATGTTAAAAAGCTATGTTATCTTGTCAAAGTGTTGTGTTAACTTGTCAAAACTGTGTCTTATTATGTTAAAATGCTATGTTATCATGTCGAAGAGTGATGTTAACTTGTCCAAATAGTATCTTATCATGTTAACTAGTCATGTTATCTTGTCAAAGTGTTGTGTTAACTTGTCAAAACTGTGTCTTATTATGTTAATATGCTATGTTATTATGTGAAAGAGTTAACTTGTCCAAATAGTATCTTATTATGTTAACTAGTCATGTTATTAT
Source organism: Mercenaria mercenaria (assembly GCF_021730395.1). Classification (NCBI taxonomy): domain Eukaryota; kingdom Metazoa; phylum Mollusca; class Bivalvia; order Venerida; family Veneridae; genus Mercenaria; species Mercenaria mercenaria. The sequence goes on from NC_069374.1 coordinate 6,204,468, forward strand.
GTCAAATTGTGGTGTTAAATTGTCAAAACAGTGTCGTATTATGTCACAAAGCTATGTTATCTTCTTAAAGTATCATTTATCTTGTCTAGCTTTTTTAAGATAATAATACGCTCTATAGACAAGATCGCGCTGTATTTTAACATAGTAACATAGTTGTTTGACATAATAAGACACTATTTGGACAAGTTAACACCACACTTTGACATAATAACATAGCTTTTTGACATAATAAGACACTGTTTCGACAAGTTAACACCACACCTTGACATATTAACATAGCTTTTTGACATAATAAGACACTGTTTTGACAAGTTAACACAAAACTTTGACATGATAACATAGTTTTTTAACATAATAAGACACTGTTTTGACAAGTTAGGACCACACTTTGACATGATGACATGAAATGTCCCGACATAAGACAGCTGCGGCGTTCCATAGTTCCTGAAGTAAAACTGTCCATTTTAATAACGGTTTTAAGTTTGATTTAAGCTGCCTTTACAATTCACCATAGTTTGTCATGTATGCCCAATTCAGCAAGTTTTACGAACAGGGCATTATGCCAAGCTCTTTCAAAGGCCCCCTTGATATTTAAATGTGCGATATAAACATTGCTATTCAACTCAAGATTTACATGGATAGTCTCTTGTGGGTTAAGCGAAGCCGTAATGCAACTTATATCCTCCTGAAAACCTTGTTGTTGTGGACATGGAAATTTGACTAACCGGGTTTCCAAGTATTCATTTATACGTTTGATCATAAATTTATATATAAAAAATGTTAGACATGGAACCTAAGACACAGGCCTAAAGCTACTTGGGTAGTTTTGGGTTTACACTGTACTTTATATATAGGCACAAGTATGCTTGTTTTCCAGCCTTTTGGTATAAATTAATGAGGAAGGATGCTTTTAAAAAGAGCTTCAGTTGCGTTGATAAGAGCTGTTCCAACATTCATAATGTGCTCGTTTTGGAAGGAAGGAGCTTTTCTCCGTTTAAGAGTTTTGTTAACAGCATCGACCTCCTCCGTTAAAATTTCATCCTCTAGTTTCTGACAAGAGTTTTGCTGAATTAATAGTCAGATTCGTTTTCTTATTTCATATCAAGCATACAAATCGCATTATAAGAAAAAAAAATCTTATAGGATATATGTATATTTTTAGCTCGAAGTATCACTTAAATCCATATGTAAGAAGTCACTCTTGCATCATTAAGTTTTTAAGACTACCCAAACGGCAATGTTGGCCGAGTTACTTCACGCCTCACAATGCAGGATATGCTGGCAAGGGCCAGCTTGCTAATGTTGTTAAAACTTGTGACCCAATCTTTTTGCTTTTATATATAATCTGTATATCCATGCATTTATAATATTCTTAAATTTACTTCGACTTTTGTATGCATGTCTTGTAAATTTGTATTGAAGAAAGCAATGAAATATGATTAAACTAATGCAGGGTATATACGCCAACGGTCCGCCACTGCGTAAATTCGGATAATAACCCGAGAAGGAAGTTAACCATAAATACCTCACTATAAATAGATTTAACAAAAATCATATACGTAAAATACTTGGAAGTGAAATTATGATATAAACATCAAAAATATATATTCGATTAGAAAGACTGACTCCACAAATATGTATAAATCAACTTAATATAAAACTAGTGTTATGGATTATTGGCCGAATTTGTAAGTATAATAAATTTTAGTAAGATTAAATTTTGTTTAAACCAAAATATCAAATATGGCTTAGTTTATATACGTTCTTCTTGTGTAAAGAGAAGAGAAGGGGTAAAATCAATATTATTAGTGCTACGCTGTTCATGTTTAACTGATTTGCATAAGTAATGCGTTGTCAACTAAAATAAGAGCCCAATTTTTTTTATTTTATATTTGTAATTAAGGTTATTGTATTGTGCTGACCTCTGTGAGGATATAATTGAGTCGTGCCATAGGAAAACCAACATAGTGGCTTTGCTACCAGCATGGATCCAGACCAGCCTGCGCATCCGCGCAGTCTGGTCAGGATTCATGTTGTTCGCTAACAGTTTCTTTACTTCCAATAGGCTTTGAATGCGAACAGCATGGATCCTGACCAGACTGCGCGGATGCACAGGCTGGTCTGGATCCATACTAGTCGCAAAGCCATTATGTTGGTTTTCTCATGGCACGGCTCAATTAGAGTCGCAGAATTAGAATCTCTTTCCCTCGGTGTTTGGACCACGATTGACTCGCCATGCAAAGAAGCCATCGAATTGGCCTATGGATCATAGGTGTAAAGATCCCCGTCTGTGTGCGTAATAATTCCCTGGGAAACTTGGGGACTTTCTCCAACATTTAAGGATGGGCACCTGAAATGTATACCAAAATCTAAGCTATAAAATCATCACACACCAGTGTCGCAATAGCATTGTATACTATGATGTACAGATATAAATCAACTGAAATATACCTTAGGCCACCGCCACTATATGTATAGTGTCCGTTGACCTGTGAACATTTAGTAGTTGTATACATTGTGCATGTGGGAGTTGTTCCCCTTTGTTTTGTGCTCGCCATCTGTACTACCTGAAATCGGTTGTAATTAATAAACATAAAGTCTATCCCGTATTCTTGTTTACTGGCGTGGTGGCAGCTGGATGACGACCCAGACTTCCAGAACAATTTAATTTCTATCGTCATTAACGGACAGTTTACAAAAATTTAGCCAAAAGCGGCCGGGAAAAGACAGTTTAACGTACAAATCGGTTCCAAATTCAAGATGGCCACCCATCGTGCTCCCAAACAGTGGACTCTGACAAAGCATGAGACAATTACTTCGTTTGAGTCTTGGCATCAAAATCTCCACTACATTCTCTCTTTGGACACAAACTTTGCCCCATTTTTGGTTGACGGGTTTACATGGCTGAAAAAATCTGGTAATCCCTTGCGTGGTCTAACTGATGATGGTGAAACAGTTCCGGAGGCAAAACGACGTACAGCGGAACAGAAAGTGACTCACCTTGATTTAATGCTGGGACAAATTGCGAATTACTGTCCTATCATTTCAAGAAATACGATCGTCAAGAATTCAACATCCTTAGTTAACATATGGCAGGCTATTCGTCTATATTATGGCTTCCAAAGCTCGGGGTCAAACTTTTTGAACTTTAATGACATTAAATTGGAACCCGACGAGCGCCCTGAGGATTTGTACCAGAGACTAATTAGTTTTGCAGAAGACAACCTTCTCAAGGCAGGCGGCAATATTACACATCACGGGGACGTTCCAACTGATGATGAGGATCTTACCCCATCCATGGAAAATTTCATCATTCTGACATGGCTTCGCTTAATTCACCCAGGTCTTCCAGCTTTTGTCAAACAGCGCTATGGAACTGAGCTCCGGTCGAAAACTTTAGCTTCAATCAAACCCGAGATTTCACAAGCGTTAGACAGCTTACTGGACGAAATCCAATCGCTCAACGAATCCAAGGTTCTGAGAACTGCATTCAAATCCAAGTTACCTTCAAGCCAGAAACGAACACCAATCTGCCCACTCTGTAAACAAGCTGGCAGATCACGTTACCAACATTATTTAAGCAAATGTAACTTTTTACCAGACTCTGATAAACAGTTCTTAAATTCCAGAGTGAGACAGACCACCGAAGATAACGATTACGTTGAGAACCGTTACCAAACCGATGATCAAGATGATCAATATGAGCATGAGACTGATGCCCCGCAAACACATTATCCCGCACCCCCATCTTCACGTAGAGTTAGTACTAAGAAATCACCTACGATGAAAGTTTTCTATAAGCATTACGCGTTAACTGTCACGCTCGATACTGGCGCGGAAATTAGCATGATCAAAAGTTCTGTTGCTAAACATATTGGAGCAACTATTCAGTCAACCAGTCAAAACGCACTTCAAGCAGATGGGTCAACTCCGCTTAACATTACGGGGGAGACACATATCACGCTTTCACGGGGCAGTAATCACTTCAAACTTGATGCGCTTGTAGTTGATAATCTCGATGTTGATGTTTTAGCTGGTGTTACATTTATGGCATACAATGATATCTCAGTCAGACCTTCGAAACATGAAATCACTATAGGTGACTCTGAGAAAATCAACTATGGTGCTTTCAGATCCGAAACTGAAAACTCTAATGTGCGTCATGTCCGACCGTTTGTTTTGCGTATCTCCTCCTCTACGGTAGTTTGGCCCGGTGAATACATTGAAGTAGGTATTTTAAGTGATGCTCACCCAGATGCTACTCTTGCCATTGAGAGGCGTTATGATTGTGACAAGGCTGTTGCTGACTGGCCATCTCCTCAGATAATAGAGGCTGTCAATGGCAGGATTCGCATACTTAATGACTCTACGGAGCCGCAAAAGCTTCATAAGCATGACCACTCTTGTCTAGCACGACTTACCTCCCCTGTTGCAACCATGCAATCAGCTTTAGACTTCCCTATTTCACCCCCTTCTTCGGTTCATTTGAAGAATTCCCATGATAACCTCACTGCTAAGATTCGGTTAATCTAGATCCTGACAACATCCTCCCACCCAAGTCACGCTCTGAATTTCAGGCCCTACATGACCAGTATGATAATGTTTTCAGTACTGACATAAATAAAGGCTACAATGGTGCTGTAGGTCCCTTTCAGGCTAAAGTCAATATGGGTCCTGTACAACCTCCCCAACGAAAAGGGAGAGTACCCCAATATAACCGAGATAAGTTAGTTCAGTTACAGCAAAAATTTGATGAACTTGAATGTCAAGGCGTTTTCTGCCGTCCAGAAGATCTTAATATGTCTGTTGAATATCTTAACCCATCGTTTTTGGTTAAAAAAACCCCAGGGCGGTTACAGATTAGTTACAGATTTTGCCGATGTCGGCCGGTACAGTAAGCCTCAACCAAATTGATAAGTTGTTCATCGGATTTTTTTCTGAAAAATTTGAGGCGGCGAGCGAAAAAATAATTTAAATATTATATTTTGGTTTTTGAGAAAATCAGGAGCGAGCGAAGAGCGAAGAAATATATTTGTCTTTATTTGGCTTCAAATAGAATGTATAGCCCTTTTAAATTAAAAAGTAAGTCCCCAGGGATTGAGAAAATCTAACCCGCAGACGCACAACGAAGCGAACTCGTGAAAAAAGGTAATAACATTGTCATACAGTACACTGTAATCAAATATCGAATCGAATATTTACTGCATTGAAAATGTAGCATTCTTAGCTGACTTTACAAAGTTTTTGATACATCAAATATCTATGTGAGTGTTGCTAGATCTATTAAAGCTTCTGATTTGAAACTTAGAACAGTTATTTACTGTCAAAGTCTACACCAGGAGAAACAATACTCTTAAGTCTGAATCTAGACAGAGTTATGCCCCTTTTTAACATAGAATATTTTTAATTAAGTTTTATATAATGACCAATAGCTCTGTACTTTAATAGCTTCTGACTATTACGCCCCTTTTACTGGCAAAGCTCTGATTTAGAAAAGTCGAGCATGATGTCTTATGTACAGCTCTTTTTCTAACTTTAAACTTTCATAACATATTAAATTTGTTGAAACAAAGTCTCAATTAAAGTCTGAAATGGAGATTAACGTGTATTAACATTAGTCTACTAAATGATTGGAAAATTTGAAAATCAAAACTGTCCTGAAAACAACTCGTAATGTAAATTCCTTACCCCACCAACTTTCGTATGCAAATGATGATCATTTGGACAGGAAAAAACAGAAAACAGATAAGTGACATGCATCAATAAGTATTTACACTTACCAAAATAATGTAGATTGATGTTATCAAACAAATCAGTATGTTTTTCTTCATCCAGTTTTCAATGAAATAAATCGATTTTTGTAGTACGTTTGAAGAAAATGGCGTAACTGCATAAAGGGGAAATAACTTTAATGCAACTAAATATAAGTATTATGATTTATTATAGACGATGTGTGCGTAGTATGTATTTATTTTGATTAAAATCCATTTGAGAACAATCTGGGACTGGAAGTATAAGCATTTGTACACTTTTACGTCCGTAAAAAGTAGCGCACCAAAAAATTTTGGATTGATCGTTTTCAATGGGGCGAGCGCAAGCCAAAAAAAAATATATAGGCCTATATATTTTTTTTTGTGTTTCTGAAAATATACGAGCGGCAAATCCGATGAACAACTTTTTAATTTGGTGAGGCCTTAGTCCAACTAATTTGACGCGATCCTAGGAAATATTGAGAAATTTTTCTTATGGGCAATATCTCCGCTAGCTTAGATTGCCCGTCACAAATATATGAAACAATCTGACCGTCGAATTATTTTGACTAAAATATACCTATGTTGCCCTTAGCCTTAATGTCCCATTTTAGAATCGTTAAAAAATTTTAATACCTTAACTGATGAAATAAAAATATGTACTTTGCGCTAATTTGTTATATATCCATTATCAAAAACATAGTAATAAATTCCATACAAGGAACCGCTGAAACTGAGCCATACAGTAAACTAGTTCATCCTCAGAGCTGAATATTGACAATACAATCTTTTTGTCTTATCTACTTTTTCTTGCTTTAAACGCGTCAAACCTATGTTAAGCAGCCAGCCAAGAGAGCAGCATAATATGGCTGCTAAAGGCGTTTCACGATATGAAGCTTATTATAATGTTTGGATTGTCGAGTCGCGGACACATCGGGCCTTGGGACGATTGTTGATTGCAGCAAACTTCATTTCCTTTCCTTTTTTTGTTCATTTCTTTTTCTTTTATCATTATCAATTCCGAAATCTCATAATATGTAATCTCAAAAATATACACATACACATACTCCAATTTTAAACCAACGCCATTATATTTTACACACTTAAAGAAACGAAATCATATATAAGTCTTTTTCGAAGACTTGTTTTCGAATCCTATGTATAATTTGCTTATATGTATCTAGCTGTATGTATACCTGTATGTACTCATTGTATTCGAAATAAATACTGTTTAAACCAAGGCAGGTGGCCGCTTGAGATAGGTTGGAATTAGAACAAAACGTCAATTTGCGAAGTAAGCTGATTGGTTGCTCAGGCAAGTGACTGGTTAATAGAGGTGACCGCTTAAGCAGGTTCGACTGTATATAGATGCAACAGATAGTGTACCTGTTTAAGACTTCTATTACATGTTTTAAAATTTAAATTACCAATGTGTCTGAAACAAAAATAATATTAGATTAAAGTAAACATTTCATAATTATATAAATTTCCTACGTAAAATACAATTTGAGAAAGTAGTTAGCCTAATTTTCAGCCTGGAAGAGAAGATATTTTCAAGTAACGTGACAATTCAAATCGATTAAAAGTGCGTAAGTTTTGGATAAACAATATTTGATAAATCAATACAATTTTAATCTTGCGTATCATAATGTATATGCATTCTATAAATTACTGTCATAAGGTAAAGAATGGATCGAGTGTATTCATGTAGCATGCTATATTCATTGATTTAGACCGCTATATAAGCTAGGTTTGCCTTAAATATGTACGCAGATTATATACCGATTTCTTGACACATTGCCAATGGATATTGGTTTATTTTATAATCCCAGGACACTATTTTGTATGTCAAGCCTCTCACATTTATCTTTGTTAAGACAATAATCTCTTCTGTGTCACATTTAACTTTTTGTCGTATATTAATCCTCTTATATTTAACTCTTTGTTAAGACAATAAACACTGTGTAACATTTCATTCTTTGTTAAGATATTGAACACTGTTGTATACTAATCCATTATTTTAACTCTTTGTTAAGTCAATAAACACTGCTGTGTAATATTTAGATAATGAACACTGTTGTATATTAATCCTCTTATATTTAACTCTTTGCTAAGACTTATTAACACTGCTGTTACATTTGAATCTTTGTTAAGACACTAAACACTGCTGTATATTTATTCTCTCATATGTTACACTTTGTTAAGACAATAAACACTGCTGCAATTCAACCGTCTTATATTTAAGACTTTGTCACTAAGATGTGACGTGGAAATATAACCATTTCAATGAAAGTCTTTCAAAATTCCTTATCTCTTTTGAATTTTAAATATATTACTTTCTTAAGTAAACGTGGTGTTAGTCATTTATCCTGTGATATACAATTTCATGCATCTATTTACACTTTTATTTTCAGTTTATTTTGCACGCCAAAGAAAAGAAATTAAGGAAAGACATCTAAGATATAAAAATGGCAGAGCAATTACTATCTTCGAGATCTTTTCATAATCACATAAAACTGGGACTTGGATTTTTATTCACGAGGGAGGTCCTTGAAGAGTTTGTACGAGAAGATACAGAAGAATTTATGGACAGTATACTGAACGATATTTACACGAACCGCTCTGTTCCGAGAGGACTGTTATGCCATTCTTGCCTTACATCAAATGTGTTAAAATGCCCAACAAAAGATATTTGTAGTTTAAATGCCTCGCATTGTTCATTTCACAGTGGCACTTCTAAGTCGTATCGTATCTGTCCAAATGGCATCTGTGACCGCTTCAAAGACAGGATAAATGCAGAGCACAGAAGTGAACCAGTCTGGAAAAATACGGATGCCTCAAAGTGGTGATCATGCGCAGTCGAAATAGCTAAATGTTTTATGCCTTGCAAAGGATATAAAGGAATTGCTTCCTTAAACGAAACAGACTTCCACGGCATTGTCAGCGTTATAATAAACAACAAGAGGTTACAGAACAAACTCTCAAAGAAAGGAAACCTGTGCATAAAGGTATGACTATAAATTGTAACCAATTTGTTTTAGCTAATATAGTCAAAATGTCTGGCATAAACTTATCTGCTTCGTTGTGATTTTAAGAATGTGGAAACTTGTCTGAGATTCGTGTTAGAATTGTATATAGCTATTATTTTTGGTAGTGTAACAATAGTTCCCTTTTAATGTTTGTTTTCTGTTCTAGTTACGCCAAATGAGCAATGAATTTCGACATTCAGCGAATTTGTCCGTAGATGATAATGACTTTGTGGAACGACTAGACTTACTGATTGAGCTTCTGCAAGACCCAAAATACTTGGTTTTAAAAACACATTGTCAAGATGCAGTTAAAACTCTGCGACAGGTACGCCGTTACGATCTGATTATAATAACCAATTTATTATATAATTGTCATGTTGTTTAAGCATCGTCGTGGCGGAGCAGTTATGAAATCGACTTAGATTTTTGAACCTTGCCGCTATGTATTGAAGTCTCTTCAATCTGTTTGTTCCATATGGTTCTAACCAAGAGTAACTACTGCCTGAGATCACATCTGAAGTATAAACTTCATATAATCTAAGCTCCGTCGGTCTGATTTAAACCCAGCAAAAATTACGGGGTACCACTTATTCGTTGTGATGTCATTTAAGAAATAATAACTTCCCAAACGTGGTTTATCGTAGAATAACCCTTGTTTTGAGTTCTTATGCGTAAGAATACATCACAAAGGCCGTAGGCCTGAGTGTAATTGTTTCGCATCAGAACAAAAAAACTCGGATTATTTAAGAAATAATTTATAGCAAAAGAGTGCTTTAACACTATTTATGCACGATGGGTGGTTATACGTCGGGCGTAATAATTTCACGAGGTCAAAGCCCGAATGAGTTACATGTATTTGTACGACGTATTACCACCAGAGTGTATAAATAGTGTTAAAACACGGTTGTGCTTTAAATTATTTCGATTCTAATATGCCCTTAATCTGAGACAATAGATAAAATATAGAAGCGCTCTTTCTAGGTCGCAACAAAATCTTTGACGTCACCGCACGTTAACGTGACGTCTTTCTAGCGTAAGAGTGTTTTAACAGAGACAAGCATATTAGAATCTACGATAAATCACACTTGGGAACATGTTATTTCGATTCTAACACGACATACTAGTATCAACAGTGTTAGAAAAAATGGTACCTGCTACGCACCTGGATCGGATGAGGTCATTGCACGCATGTAGGTTATTGCAGAATAACCCGAGACAGATTTTGCTCTCCATGTATGTAGGTTATGTGCTGGTCGTGTTAGAATTTTTGATATCACTGATTCATATATAGATTCATTTGGTATTATAAATTTCATTTACATTTGTGTTGAAAGACATAATAAATTCATAAGTTTAACTATTTTAAGCTCAAAACGGATACCTTTGAGATAAGCTCGAAACAAGTAAGCAGAGTACTATCTGATGCAATTAAAGACCGGGAACATACGGCAGTAAAGAATATCTCAGAGCAGGAACAGATCACACTCAAAGTCTTGCACGAACTTAATGCTAAGTATATAGAAGAAGCTAAAGTAGTTACTGCTAATTCATTGGCAGAAGTTATCGACACAAAAGTGAGCACCCTTTTAGAGGTGACTGAATTCGCAAAGAAGGAAAAGGCAAGTATAGCAAGAACTGGCAATCGAGAGCAACGAAAGTTACAAAGAACAGCCAAGAAACTAAAATCATCATTCGAAAGGGACGATGAAAGGGGAGATATTCAAGATGAAGGAGACGAGCGTGCACAACAAAAAACGAGTAAACATACAGATTCTCAACTCAAACAAGGTAAGCGGTGCTTAGTAACATACAAGAATACCTGTCAAAAACTATTTTGATTCATCTTAACATGTAGTCTTAGCGGTTTAGGGAGACCGTGTCATTATAATCGCCATACTGGTTGCGATTAATTTTCCGGACAGGACCAATTTCCGGACACGTAATATCCGCTTTATTTCATTGTTATTGATGTAATTGTTTCATCTAGATCATTTAGATGTTTGTTCTTCATGTCTACAACAAACCACTATTTTATAAGGCTGTATAATGTTTGGGTTTTTAATGATAACTCACCTGCGTTTACAAAACAACTTTCTGTCTTAACGGGACATGAAGATAGCATTGCGCATGCGCAGTAGTTCACACATGCCGAGGTATCAAGTGGGGAAGAAATAATCAAATTACATGATGATTGTCTGTGGATAACATGTTCTACCTTTAATTTCACGCTAAAAGTTACGTAATATGCAGGGCTGTCGATTTTTGCACTAATTTTATTCTATATCTATTGGAATTATCAAGAATTCGTATAAGACGAAATTCGAGTTTTTTATAGTTAACCTAGGTCTGCTTTCGTAGCTGCTGTTGAATGTCGGATTATGTTTCATGTGCAACTTTGAAGAGATAAATGATAAAGAAATGTGTAGAAATAGTTTAATTACTTATTTTGATATCAAATTAACAACAAAACACCGTCCAGATACTGGTTAACTTGACGGGAAAAATAACTTATTTTAGTGACCCCATTTGAGGCCCAATGGAACCCATATTTTACGTCACAACGCGATGCTGATTACAACATCGGATGTGGAAGGAGCTGAAGTTTGTGCAGTGTGGGTTTCATTTATGTCAAATATTTTTTTAGGGAATAATGGAGCAGAAAGATGAAAATGTGTCCGGAAAATGGTTCCCAACCAGTACGGTTGTATTTTTGGAACCCAATTAAAAATAAAACAATTAAAATTAGTTGCATATTAGGCAAGATTATTACATAAAGTATAACTGTACTGTTTTCATAGCAATCTTAACAATTTCATGGAATGTAATTTTGCTTCACAATTTGTTTCAGAGCTTCGGGATGAACTGATTGAATTTTATAAAGGTGAGCACAAATATTTGCCCATCTCACCATTAATCGACAGCAATAAAGCACCACTTCTGGACTTTTACGTTGGTCCTACAATGTATTACATTGATATGGAGAGACAGCCGTTCAGAAATGAAGAGTCTAAATTTACCCAACCTGTTAAATCGTATAGGGACATATTCTTCAAAGACAATCAGAGATGTAAAAATATTTATGTAACATCTCGGGCAGGAAGTGGAAAAACATGTTTTTCAAAGCGAATGACTTTGGCATGGTGCCAAGCATGGAAACCGGAAGACAGCAAACGAGAATGTTTTGAGATAGAAAACATCGAAGCAATGAAGGATTTCGGCTTCGTTTTTCTTATTTCACTCAGAGAATGTCTGTCGAAGGAATGTGATGTTGATGATATAATTCAAAAGCAACTAATTAGTAACCTGCCGGGTTGGTCTGCGTATCCAAATATCATGCAGGATTTGTTACACTCAGAGGATTGCTTGATTGTGATCGATGGACTCGACGAATGGAGTCATCCTACAAAAAAGAAGAAAAAATGTCACAAATTTATGTCTAAAATTCCGCACCGGAAATTTAGAACACGTACAACAATCCTCACTACTTCGAGACGATGGAAGTTCCATACTATTACTCAGGACAATGTCCAGATCGATCAACATGTAGAAATGACCGGACTGGATAACGAATCGGCTCAAATGCTGGCGAAAAATGTCATAACGCATCTTAATTCGCGATCTGAACAGTCCAAATCACCAGACGATTTTAGAGATATGCTCGAAGCAAAGGGTCTCCATAAGTTTATACATTTTCCGTTAATTCTGATGCAACTGCTGTCGCTATGGTACGATGGAAGAGAAACTGGTGAATCTAAATGTCAGATTTTTAGTAATATGCTTGAATTACTTTTCATACATGCTAAGAGAAGGTCAAATTTTGAAGACAAGTTCAAAAACATACCACATAAGAAAGGCAAACGCTCAAACAAAACATTACCTCGGAGTTTCACATCCGCACCACTATGTCAAAAATATAACCAAGTGTTGAATTCACTATCAAAATTAGCGTACGAAACTATGTTTGGAGAAAATTTCGACAATAGTCTTGTGTTCGACCATAGCATTGTCAAACGATACCTTTCAGATGACGAATTTTCGCTATGCTTGGAGACTGGAATTCTTCTACAGTCTAAAGAAAATGGCAAACTTACATCCGAAGATCTGAATTATTCTTTCCTGCACAAAACTTTTCAAGAATTACTAGCGGCATTATTCATTTCGTCAAAGACCGATTTGCCAAAGAACATGCTTCCAAAAATCTTGAAAAAGATCAAATGTGTTGATAACATTTTACACATGGATATGTTTTTAATATTTCTAAGCGGATTTTCGTCCACAGTGATAAAGAGTCTGTCTGAGGAATTCGTTGCCCTGATGTCAAAGGAAGAAATGACTGAAAGATACAGAAGGAATATTGGAACCATTTTTGTCAAAGACTTTGACAAAATGCATGAATTGTCAGATCTGCTGGTGTCCTGTTTAGAAGAAAGCAACAACAATGGTCATGACGCGGACGTATATCTAGGAGATATCTTTGTCGACCAAAAATGCACAGATCCAAACTTTAGAGCAGCTATGTCGAAACTTATTGCTTACAATAATGGTACTACTATGAAGTCACTTTATGTGCAAGTGCACCAAACTGTGAACACAGAAAAGATTGACCTGATTATGAAAGACATCAACATAGATTCCGTGCACTCGCTAGAAAAGCTGTGTGTATGGGGAAACATACAGGCGTCCAATGTAAATTCTCTACTAATCAATTCAAATGATTCTATGAAGTGCTTAGAACTATGGCATCAAAGTCATACCGAGGATGAGCTCGCAAGTTTGCAGAAAATGAACAATGTCAGCGGGTTTTCTCTTCTTAGCATTGAAATGCACCACAGCCAGATCGTTAAGTTAATGTCATACATTTCCGCGAATAGCGTTTTGGAGCAGCTGAATTTGAATGATATTGAATGTATTGATCACGGCGAAGAATGCCCTGGATACGAGTTAGACGTATGCCAAAAAGCGAAACCCCGGTTATTCCTAGTGGATAAACTTCACGTCACAAAAGTTTCAGTAAATGCTGAACATATGCAAATGTGTGTAGCTAAATGGTTATTCAAAGAAGGTGCATTGGATTCTTTGCTTACCTGTCTGAAAGGTGCGTCTAGTCTGAAGCGATTTGAATGTGATGGTCCTGAAAGTGAAAGAGACACTAAAAGCTTAATTACTTCAGTACCGTTATTTGAAAATTTAAATTACTTTAGACTTAGAAACGTTAAGATATGCAGTGGTAAATTGAACCTTTCAAACATGACGGGTCTTATGCGTGTTCATATATGGCACGCTTCCATGACCGCTGAAGTGTTCGGAGGCATAGTGAAAGATGTTGAATCATTGGGAAAATCAGTGATTGTTATATTAGATGAGTGCGATATAACACCTGATGATAGAGAGAACAAGGTGAGGGAATATGTTAAAAATTGCGGGAAGTTTGAAGTGATCAAGGAAGCACTGGGAAAATACCGACAATTCCACTTTAAATCGTTGTCAAAGTGAGGAGAAGGATTCGCCTTTTTTGCGAGCGACAGGTCTTTAATTAGATGTTCAAAAAGTATGTATGTGGTTTTGTTTTAGCAGTGTTTATCTACCTCTTAAGACGTTTATCAGGGAATGGAAATTGATGTCTTCAAATATGTTGCTAAATGCATTGTATTAATAGTATTCGCCACAAGATGCTATCTATACGGCTTTCGTGATGGGAGTAAATAGTTACGTAGAGATACACGCGCCCTTGTCTTAATAATGTCCTTGGAGAATTTCCCCACAACTAAATCTGGATACTAACAACACGACCAACATAGAGTATGGATGACTAAACCCCTAACAACAGCAATGATTTACATATAATATGAAGGTGTAAATGAACTGTTTCACATATCCTTGAATAAATGATTAGTTTATATACTTTAAACCCAGTTTAAGAAACTCGTGTACTATAAGCAATGTGCTAAACATATTACACACTCAAAATGGCTTACCGGTCAACATCAAAAATCATTCCCGAGGTATGCAAGCCTTTTAGTTAGTGTTTATTACATGACATCAGAAGTATGTTTCAATAAACATGCCTCAAGACAGTGTATGTTTCTCAATATTAATATTATTTATTTTTTAATGCAACTGCCAAGAGATAATCATTATTTTTCTATTATATTTATCTTACCGCATTTTATTCATAATAATGCATTATATGTCGGCATTAGGCCTACCTACTTGTACTAAATTATGAACGCCCTCTCGATATTTTTGTCGTTATCCCTTTTATTACTAAAGTACGTTATTGAAACCTCTCACGTATTTAGAAATATGTATATTTGAAAAATAAAACATGAAGATTTCAAGACAATCCACGTGATTCTGTGATATCATTTTATCTATTCTACGGCCTCAATCCTATTTTAAAATGACACAAAGAAAAAGATGAATTTATACACGAGCGACTTTTGATATAATGCAAGGGAATTTGGACAAAAACAAAATAATTTCTTTATCCTGTAACGTTTTAGGAATAAATCAAAGTATGGTGACATACATCAGTGACAAGTCAATATCAACGCCTCTGTATCCTTATAAATGATATTTGTGCGTTATATAAAACATTGCTTTTATGAGTATGTTTGTGACTATTTAAAAATGGACAGAGACCGTAAAATGAATGAAATGGTACCTTTGCACAATTTGATTTGTCTAAAACTTCAAGATTTTACCAACAAATTTGTCTAAATGTATGTGAAATTTGATTCATTCACTATTGGAATTACAAAAGATACCGCTAGAATATCAGAAGGGAAATTACTGAAAATACTTCCGAATGTAAGACCATTTCGGTACATAATGATAAGACAGTGTTATTGATTAAAAACAGCTTTATGGCGGTGAATCTGTTGCCATAGTAATGTCTAGTCAATGCTTCAGATATTATAATCTTATAATATGATCTCACTTTAAACATATATGCTCAGTGTTTTATGTTTTATTGAAATAATGAATGACAGTTATTTATTAAAATGTTGAAAAAGATGTTTGTCATTTTGTTTTACTAGTACTAAACATATTGGGTTAATTTCATACTAAATTGGACTTAAATATTCACATGAAAGATAAATTATACTATAAATTAAATGGTCAATTATGGAAAAATGACTGCGACTGTTTTCCCTGTTGTTATATACCAGCCTTCATACTATATACATTGTAGATTATTACTCCGTTTTTTTTTTTTAAATTAAATACAATATGTCATTCGTGTCATATTGTGTTTCGGAAATTTTTGGTGTGTAGAGTCGTTTTATCAACAATATTTCAGTTTGTAACGGCTGGCGTTTAAATATAACAGGTGTTCCTGGATTCCGTACTAGCCTGTATCCCGCAGGTAATCACCAACAACTCCACATGAATTATAGGCGGAGGACGAATGATTTCAGACTGAATGTATTCTTATACTGCGAAACCATTACAGAGAACATGCGCTTAGCTTTACCATAACCCGAGATCCGAAATTCGGCGCTCTACATAATGAGTAGACTAGCTCCTAGACTATGATATATCTTTTTACATTTTTATGATCGAATGTAGTGAACTGAGCCAGTCTATATCCTATGTCCAATATCATATAATTCAACATCAGTCCTGTGTGAAAATCTCTAAAATAGACTGGCTTTTGTCTCTATGAAATTGAATTTGTCAAAAAAGGTAAAAATATAGAAATATAGTTATTATCAGTCTAGTGGCTAGTCTACCTAATGAGCTGAGCTAACGACTTGTTTTCCGGAACTAAGAAGTTAGAACGTTTAAGAAATATGAATGGCTAATACATTGATCTGAATAGTTGAAACCAGACTCCGTATATAGACAGTAAACTATAGATCGGATTATGTAAGTTTTGTCGGTTCATTTTCTAGCATACTTTGCTATACCGAACGTCGCCAGTCACACTGCGAACAACTGGCTGACTGTTAACGAATATGCTTTCTGTCCATTTGCTTTATACTTTGTTTTAAAGTTGTCCCCGTAAGACAAAATTATGAATCTCATTGAGGGTTGTATTATGCCATTGAAACTGAAAAAATCTCAAGATTATATTAATTTCGTTGCATATTTATAGAAGCTTGTTTGGTTCATTGAATAATAAAGCTGTTCTTCTGTGTAGGACAAAAGTAGTAGGCTAAATCCCGGGTTCGTTTTAATTTTTTTCATTGCGATATGAGTAAAATTTATGTTAAAATTGTTTCTTTTTTTTCCGTTATAGGCACTCATTCAACAAGTCGCACTCTTCAAATAAAATAAAAATTTATTGCGTTTTTATCATTGATTATTTTTGTTTTTGGTTTATACTAGGATGCGTTCTTTTTAAGTAGTAGATCACAGTAAAATACATCATTTTCATTCCAGTTACTCTCATGTGGCGTTAATACGAGCACCATTCGGTAAAATGCACGATTTTCTCTCCTGTTTTATTACGAACGAACAACATCCGGTAAAATGCCCGATTCCACTCGACGGTATAACTTGATGTACAAGCACGGCTATTTGAGATATTGGATAAATTTGCATATATTTCTGATGAACTAAAGTAATTATGTTGGCATGGACCATCACTGACACTGCAATCTGGTGAACTACAAATAAAAAATGAAAAATGATAAAACAGTAGGAACTATCTTGTAACGATAGATCTGTGTGCAAATGTGTCACATTATCAAGTGTTTGTATTCTTATAGACAAAGAATCTAGCCATTTAAGGTTAATGTCAGCTCCAAGATTCTCATCAGATCTGTAGCCCCGCTAGGCAAATTAATGAATTGTAATCACATGTAAAGGTACTTAGTGATTGATATTTTCTATACTGCATAAAGTACAAGTTCCCATAAGTTTTTATTCACATACCCTTCCCCAGGAAAGCGAGATCGAGCGCGCTTTGGTTAGAAACTGTAGCCTTTAAACGGAGGCTCATTTAATCGTTAGAACGTTATCGAAAACATGCGGTGCTTCAATTATGAATAAACAACTATTTTTGTATCAGCACCTGGTCGTCGCAATATACAGTTGTAAGTGGTAAGGTTAATGAAAGAGTAAAAAGGTACTAAAAGGTTCTAAATATTTCAAACACCCGTGCCATGTATTTAATGGGTATGCTTTTATTTATCTACACACTGAACATGAACTTTGTGGAGTTACAAACCGACTGAAAACTGGAAGAGTAACTTACAATATTGGTTCTTGCTCAAAACAAGGCACTCGTATAACTTAAGTGTGTATCAAGTATTTTTAATATTTCAATCGTTCCATTACATATATTTTTTTATTCAAAACACAGCAAAAATTATCTAAGTTCCTATCAATTGAAAACAATCAATAGAATTATACTTTCACGCCAGTATCTCGGTCAGGGAATAAACAAACAGGTTTTTTAGATGAATATTTCAGATGTAAAGTGGTCTTCCATTTGTCTTCTTGCTGTTTTCTAGTACATATATTAGAATAGTTCTTTCATCCTGGGTAGATAGTATCAAAAGTTTGAATGTTAAGAAAGGGTAACAACTCAAAACATTACAATTCAAGGACATGGAAATTGAGTGCATTCCCTTTTTCTATTGGTATTTTGGTAAAGTATCTACCTTTTTGCTAATGCTAACTTTTAGCAGACGAAATCATTAAAAAATCAATAGAACTGTCTAAAATAAAATTAAATGTCAAGCTAAGCTAGTCTATCTAGAACACAGCAAATCAGGTGTCAATAGCCTTGGCTGCATATGGTTGATGAGGGTTTTGTGACCGGGTTGACTATAGAACGAAGAAAGTTAAAAGGCCTTGCATGGTTTTACGTTTAGAACGTTTCCATAGAGACTATTCAAGATAGAGACACATACTGAAACTGACTACACTGTTCTTACCTCTGTCATAATAATTGGTTATAAACTTCGCTCACCTTTTTGTTGAGCAACACTTTGATAACCTTAAGCGTCATCAGTGTAAGAGTAGCGGTTCCTGCATTGACTTTGAGGTAGCAAGGTACACTTAGATGCGAAAATTTTGGGCACGGACGGTCTTACATGTAGCGAGTCGCAATATTACACTTCCCCTATGAGCAAAATTTGGGTGGCTATTTTATAAATTGCGTGCATGTTTTGTGCTTTTAATTAATGGCAAGATCAGGATTCTCATACAAGAATAAAAAAAGTTATCGAAGCGAAAGGTTTACATCATCCATGAAAAAAAGCGTGCCAAAATCATCAATTTTGCACCTTTTGAACAGTCTACAATGATCCCGCTGCAAGAACACTGTCCAATTTTATTGCATTTCTTAATTTAATAGTCCTTACTGAACGTCAGGACATAAACGGAATGGGGGCCCATCCAGCTCGTTTTTTCGGAAAATAACGAAAATGTTCCTGAGTATCAATCAACAAGCACAGAACCCTTCCGTGAATTGAATTTTTCCGCGAAATGGTGTCTCATTGATCATACAAAGCTACCAGCAGTTAGTTTTCCAACTGACATCAGAATTTTACATGTATCGGCTGTATAAATTTTCTAAAGAATTAATAATCATTATCTCTCACCGTAATTTACAGACATCCAAAATCACGATGTTCTCTTTATAACAAATATTGACGGGGGCCAAAATTCGAAAGTGTACCCTGCTACCTTAAGATTTTTCAGTTAATGAACAAAAGAGGGTTTTACTTGTTCTGAACTTTTATATGTCTTTCGCCAATTCAACCAAATAAAAATGTTTTCAATAGCATGAAAAGAAGTCTGTATGAGAGACTCTAAACTTGCCCACCCCTAATGCACAAATTTAGCCAAAATTTACAAATCGTCGCTACGAGACAAAGAACGTACAATACATCCGTTTTTACCATTTTCTGACATGATTTAACGTATTTTGTCATTAGGAATGATATTAGGGCAATTCTGCACCATTTTACGAAAATAAAATGTCTCCACCCCTTATTTTCTTATTTCATGGGGTCCCCACCGTCCGACCATCCCCCTGATTGACGAACTGCATAGCTGGTGGGCCAGATATGCGCTGTGTGGGTTAATAACGATAAAAATGATGTTTTTACTGTACCAGAACCTTGTGTCTGGAGCTAGAATCCAAAAAAATTGTATCCGTGTATATAGACTTTTATGCTTTTATGTGTCCTCACCGTAACATTTTTGAGCTGCTGTGCCGTCAGGTAGCGTTTTAAGTGCCCAGAAAGTTTAGAATATCGAAGAAGAGGTTCTAAACTATTTGAAACCGCACAAATTTAAGAGTTCTTTCAAAATTTAATTTTGGCAGATTTTCCTTAAGGTAGCAAGGTACACTTAAATGCGAAAATTTTGGGCACGGACGGTCTTACATGTAGCGAGTCGCAATATTGCACTTCCCCTATGAGCAAAATTTGGGTGGCTATTTTATAAATTGCGTGCATGTTTTGTGCTTTTAATTAATGGCAAGATCAGGATTCTCATACAAGAATAAAGAAAGTTATCGAAGCGAAAGGTTTACATCATCCATGAAAAAAAGCGTGCCAAAATCATCAATTTTGCACCTTTTGAACAGTCTACAATGATCCCGCTGCAAGAACACTGTCCAATTTTATTGCATTTCTTAATTTAATAGTCCTTACTGAACGTCAGGACATAAACGGAATGGGGGCCCATCCAGCTCGTTTTTTCGGAAAATAACGAAAATGTTCCTGAGTATCAATCAACAAGCACAGAACCCTTCCGTGAATTGAATTTTTCCGCGAAATGGTGTCTCATTGATCATACAAAGCTACCAGCAGTTAGTTTTCCAACTGACATCAGAATTTTACATGTATCGGCTGTATAAATTTTCTAAAGAATTAATAATCATTATCTCTCACCGTAATTTACAGACATCCAAAATCACGATGTTCTCTTTATAACAAATATTGTAGGGGGCCAAAATTCGAAAATGTACCCTGCTACCTGAACTCCGGTGTGTCCGAGTCTGCATTTTTCACTGTTTGCCTTGTTCTGGGTGCTTCCGAGGGATCTACGTTTTAGATTTTATTTATGGCATGTGCTTGCATTTGCCTCTTTTTTCTTGCGTTACACTTGGATCATGGCTGTATCAATTATGATCAGTGACGGGGTCGATTCCAGTTGTAACTGCCGTTTTTGCGACATTTATTTAGAAGATTATATAGTGTTAATTGTTTTTACTTACATGTTCTGCTCTTGGAGTTTTTCAAACCATTTGTTCAGTCAATTTCTTCTAGATTTTCTTTTAATTTTGTGCACTAGTGACCATTGGCCATCGTTCTTTCAGATCCTTGCTGAAGAGTTTCTATTCTGTCAACTTGACTTCTACTTTTGAATCGGTCGTTCAGTCGCTTGACTTAGCTCACTGGTAATTTGTTGAAAGAGTGCAAGTCACTGTTTACGCAGAACTGGTAATAACTCGAAAAAGACACTCTAAGAAAGGGCCTTTCTATTATGTGGATTGTTGCTTTCACTATCTGTATATAATTTTGCCAAACTGATGGTCCAATGCGGTATTCGATAAGTTCCTTTAATGTTTCTCACGTGTCTGACGTGATATTTTTGTATATATATACTATTATGATTTCTATTATTGTCTACGTCTCCCTAACAAACACAAAAATTCATAGCGCATAATGCACGATTATTTGCAAAAGTAGATTTTCATCATTACTATACAATCTCGTTCGGCTAACATCTGAACAGAGGGAATTTGCTGCAATGTGGGTCCCTGGGTTCCCTTTCGACTTTTAAAGCTTCTTAACTTATTACAAAGGTGACATGGCAAATTGATATTTGAACTCTCACAGTCTAAACGACCCTCATTCCTTCTCCTAGCTTGACCAAAGGTAACTAGCGATACTGCCCGGTCACACAATTTATCATGTCCCTGTGTTTCCCAACATGAAACCAGTTGTTGCAGTCAGTGGTGGTGTTGGAAATACGTGCTAATGATTTTTTGTAATGCTTAAAAAAATGTGTAAGAATGTCTACCGGGCCTGATAACTGTGTATTGGACATTGTGAAGCTCAGCTCATACATTATTGCTGTTATCTGCCCTGGAATGTACTAAAATATCAAGTCATTTTAAACACAATCCCATTGAAAAAAAAAATAAACAATACACTTTTACATTGAAAAATATGATTTCTAACAACAAATTAAATCTGTTAGATTTTAAAATGCATTCTGTATAATACGATAAAGTTTCTTTTCTATAATGTTCATAATTATATCTTAAAACTTACTTGGGTCCTTCATCATACTTCTTTTGCATGTGTAAGATGGTGGGGTATTGGTGGGCGTAGTACCTTGACCGTAAAGTGAGTATCATTTTGTGTCAATGTTGGAGACATCGCTGCATCCATAACCAGGTCAAACTGGAAGAGTTACACCTGTGCTTTGCACTTCCATTTCTAAAGATTTATTTATTGAATTCCTTATTCATGGGGGTTACCTGCGTCCGGAAGAGAAAAAAAAGACCAAACAGTGACTGTCAACAGGTATATTTCCTGCTTTTTTTCTAGTTATTATTGAATAGTTTCTTCATCCTGTGTAGGTGGCATCACAGGCCTCATCTAACGGTATCCTTACGGTATGGCATTTATATAGTAAGAATTCTTTTTTCTTACTATATAAATGCCATACCATAGGATACACAGTTAGATGGGGCCTGCGGTTGGCATCAAAAGTTTGAATGTTAAGAGAGGGACATAACCCAAAACATTGCAAAGTAAACCTAAGGAAATTGAGTTTATTCCCTTCGACGATGAGAATGAAGAACTGCCTTGCGACGGGTTTAACGTCTTTTTCAACAATTTTTCAGTCATATAAACGACGGTGTCTACTTGTAGCAGTGAGCACAATGCCCACCTTTATAGTGCTGCCTCACTGGAATATCACGCCGTAGACACGTGGCATGATACCCCACCCAGTCACATTATACTGACACCAGGCTGACCAGTCCTAGCACTGTCTTTGGTATGACGCGGCCGGGGATCGAACCCACGACCTCCTGCACTCGAAGCGGACGCTCTACCACTAGGCTACCGAGGCGGTCGAGCAGATCTTTGTCTAAACCTTCAATACACACCGTAAAATCCCCGTAAAATACCACCGTCTCTGTTACTGAAGTTTACCTGAACAAAGCAACAGCGACGAAACGCAGTGGCAATACTAAACATTTTAATTGATCAGTAAAAAGTGTTGCAGGCAATGGTGTCCTTTACACAAATTTTTATTTTATATAACCAAAACGTAAATCAATGAAATAAATATAAGGTTATAATAACGAAATTTTAACATTTTTTAGCTTCTGTTCGACCAATTAAATTTTAGAATTTAAGATCTGTCCTCATTTTCACAAACATTTTCACTCTCAGCTGAGTTTGATAATAAAATTGTATTTGTCATTTATATTTAAATTGCATATCTGAAATTAAATTTTAAGTTAATGACTACTCGGTATTGATGGTAAACCTCAACAGGATTTAAATCTTGAAGTTGTAGTAAAACTCAGCTGTGAACAAAAAAAATGTTTTGTGAACGTGGATCAAGGTCTTACTAGTCATTAAATAATCGTTACTATCCAGTATTATGCTTTCAAACCATAGAAGTTTGTTTATTTTAGGTAGCCCTATGCGTATTTCAAAAACAGTTCCAGTACAATAGAAAGATAAAACCACATTTACCTAGTGACAAGTTATATTGAGAAAATAAATAACTTACACCAAACAAAGAAGTATTAATACATTTATTATTAATTTCTAAAGCTATTTCTAAATGGTATAACTATTGTACGACAAATAAAAGATACGACAGCTCATCCAGTTCAACACTGTCTGACGTGGAAGAGATTTCCACAACGAGATGGTCCTTAATTACTAGCAGGTTCCCTGAGGTTCTTCGTCTCCTCAATTAAGGACCATCTCGTTGCGGAAATCCTTTCCACGTTAGACAGTGTTGAATTGGATGATCTGTCCTTTTTTTCGCAGTCATCCAATAGTTATACCATTTAGAAATAGCTTTAGAAATTAATATTCTAATATGCTTGTCTCTGTTAAAACACTCTTACGGTAGAATGACGTCACGACCAAAAAAGAGCTCTTCTAAATTATACCTACTGTTTTAGATTAAGAGCATATTAGGATCGAAATAATTTATAGCAAAACCGTGTTTTAACACTATTTATGCACTCGGGCGGTAATACGTCGCACAAATAATTTTACGCCCGACGTATAACCGCCCATCGTGCATAAATAGTGTTAAAACACACTTTTGCTACAAATGATTTCTTAAATAAATGTATTGAGGAAACGAAGAACCTCAGGGAACCTGCTAGTAAAAAATGTTTACATAAGCAAATAAATATGTACGCTAAAATGCGTATATGTAACACATATGTGCAATGCGAATCATTTAGATTAAATAAACAAAACAAATGTGTACCACTGTCTGATCATTTATAGCCTGCCAATGGAATTGCTCCATTTCGTTCAAATTCATTATACAGTTGTCACATCAACTGCATGTATCAAATAATGGATAACGCTCTCTTAAAACTGTTGTATTCAACTTATAACCGATACTTCTAGAAAAATAAAATAAAAAGTGGAAGACAACAGGTCGCCCAACACGACATGATCATTTCTAGAAGACTTTTTATTCATCATTTAGAATAGTCTTGTCATAGCTGTGAATTCTGGACATTCTGAGATTTTGGTAAAGATTCGCCTAACATGTGCACTGGACCGGAAGGTCAACAAGGAGGTTTATCCAAGATTTCTCTACTAAGATGAAGTGTCTCTGTGATATGAAACATTGAAACAATATGACTGGTGCACGATAGTAGACACCACTTAAGTACCTGTTTACCGAACTGCGCGTTTTAGATTGGAATTGGTTAGTATAGTTTCCTTTTGGGTATCATGGTTTTCAAAGTATACCAACATGCACCACTGCATTTTTTTTGTCTGGTGCTAGTGGTCGCAGCGCTACTGCAACTATATTTTTTTAATCAGAATTGTAATGACAAAATAAAAAAGCTTCTAGATTGATTTCTTTTTTAAAGATAAGAATGAATTTACAAATTTATTCACATCAAAGTGAGTTTATATGACTTGTTAATTCTTACATTTTGCATTCCACAGATTGAACGATTTATATTAGTTGAACTCTTCAATATCATATCTTCAAAGCAAATGCCTAAAAATGACCTGAACTTCTCATACAACTTGTACACGTACCCTGTAATATGCATCACATTTAAGAAATGACATTTTTGTACCTTTCAAATTTCGGATATGCATTTAATAAGTTTCCCACGCACCTAAAATGTGCAGTGATCTAGACAACCGCAAGATATAAATGCATTAAATGTACATTAGTTTTCTCTCCTTTTTTGCATGAAATAAAACCATAAACATATTAGGTTTTACTTTCCGCATGATATATATATGTGTATATATGCGGATATGATATAATTAACGAACTTTACAGGCGCGTATTTAGCCCTGTGCGAGTCTTCAAGTTGACACATAGACCGCAACCAAGCAAATTTAGCCCACTCGGTATGATTGGGTCTGTTCATGAGTGATAATGAAATGAAATGTACAACACCTGTCACGACCCCTATCACTGGCTTATCAGTAAACAGTATGCGTTCTTTCGTACAAAGAACAAACATAATTAGGGTAGAGTATACCTTACATAAAATGTTATAATTAACAAGTTTTAGAAATAAATGGAGGCTACTTGCGTAAATAGTGCGTCTATCTGTAAGTTTATAGTTGAAGGGAAGTCAAAATGGAGAAGAATGGAGAAGAAATAAAATAAATAACTTTGTCAAAGGGTATATGCGTTTGAGTTTTGCATTACATATTTACTTTAACACTTAACACTTAGATGATAAAGTGAATTATTAACTAACAATATTAACGGTGCAGATGAAGTGTTTATGTTCCAATTATGGGCACGTGACATTGTACGTAACAGGATAGAATAAAAACTGTGCCTACTTCAGTTGATAAAGAGGCGTTCCTCAAGACAGATAACGACGTTTATGAAACTTTGAAAATAATAAATAATGTTTAGTTTTAAGTTAATGTCATGCAAGAATGAAAACAGATACAGCTATTAAAATGATTTCCTTTTTACGTCGTATTTTCATTACGTGGGTAACGCAATATGTGGATACAATAGGACTACACAATTTTCTTTGATAAATACTGCCATTTTTTTTTTAAAATAACACTTAAATGAGCTTTCGACTTAAATACATACGTCTTCATCAAAAATACTAGTGACGTTTAAAAGGAATTAAATTATTCAATTTATGCGATTCGGTATATCACTGAACATTTTATATATATAACCACTAACAAATGTAAATATTTTAAAACATAATTGTTTGAAAAATCACTATAAAAATGAAATGAAATATAAAATAAGCTTCAATGAAATAGTCAGTTCTCGTACCTCCATAAATACGGACCGCTAAAGGTTAATCAGGTATATGTATAGGTACGTGATACCAAACGATAAACCCCAATCCTTTATAGTATCCTGTTCAAATTTATGCAACAATTATAAAAATATACTTCATTTTATTGTACATAAAATACACATGTCATGCGAAAATCATACAATCTTATACATTGCTTATCACTGAGTATAATTATGAAAATGTTTTTTATGTTTAATTTGACATTTATGTATGTATCGGGTATCTCTTTTATATGCAACTAATTTTCTACATAATGCAAATAAATCTATACAGTGTTTATGAACTATGTAATGAAGTAAAACTCTTTGATGAATTATGTGCGACCTTCCCACCTTTGATTGTATCTCCCAGTAAAAATCCGTCTCAAGTATGGATATTTTATACAGTTCAAAGGAAGCCAGAAACATGACTGACAGACACACTTTGATATAATCTTGTTTGATAATTTTACAAAGTTAATGTAAGTACTCTTTTAATCATAATATTGTATCTTCTTCTTCTTCTTGTCGTTCGCGACTACACTGTCAGACCAGTAGCCTCGATGAAACTTGTGGTTTGCCGCAGATCCTCAATGCCTCCATACAGATTGGGGTATCTATCGGCCAAGTCGCAGCTCGCTCCTGGTCATGCTTTTTACATCTCTAAAGTATATGCTCCGCAGTCTGATCTTCTTCACCACATGGACAAGTTGGCGATGATGCCAGTCTGTATTTCTTGTACATGTGAGCATTGAGCTTGTTGTGCCCTGAACGGAGCCTGACAATCATCATCATAATATCGTATATTTTTATCATATCAATCTTCCTTGGTAATCAGGAAGCTTGATAAAGCATTAGCAGTCTAGTAACGGGGAATGGGTTCGAATCTCAATCTGCCAACAAGTCGATCCCTACCTTGTATCAGCTGGCGTTTGACGAGTGGTCGCGAGGCCCTCGCATGCTTTATAAAGCACTCGGTGAAATTCGAAGAAAAAAATATACGTGATTGATTTAAGTATGCCAGGATGTCTGATACAATATTTGGCACAGTCTCGGTACGCTCATGTGCCTAACTGCTAGTTCTAATCATGTGACACTCAAACTGCCTAAATTGAAAAAAAATGCCAGTCTGCATTGAAACTTCCACCGACCGCCCCCCCCCCCCCCCCCCACGCCCCACATCACCCTCGAGGAAAAGAAGACACTCGTTTTCGAAGCTTTCTGAGCAAACATAGTTTTGTTGTTATATTTTCTGGCCCTTTTGGATCATGGAGACCATTCAATATCACTGTAATAGAGTTCAGCTTAAGCCGGTGCTAGGGGCGTGAGAGGTGTTGCATTTTCCATATCCTTTCATGAACCGACTCAGTCAAATCAAGTTTGCTATTATTTTGCTTGCTTCCTACAGATTCTATTATATTTCTTCGAAGATATACCTGTTAGAGAATCATGTGTACCCACGATCCACAAACTGTTGGCTGTGTCCATTTGTTAATTAGATATATATATCATTTCATAGTTATTGTCGCTCCTGTTTGCAGTCAGTTTCTCAACCATAAATAAAAGCGTCTAAGACGATTTTGAAATATTTAATAGCGTTTTTTATCATGCATCAAGATTTTTATAAGACCGATGTTAAACTTTTAAGAAACGCAGTACGTTAAACATATCACGGAAAGTAAATAAATATTTTAAAACATCTTCATTTTGACAAGTACCTTAATCTATGACTTGTTCGACTTAACTTGAGGAGGTTATCACATAAAATGCAGGATTTAGCATGTTTATGAAGGTGTAACGTGATTGGCTAGAATTAACGAGAGTCCGGAACGCGACAGATCGTGTGTTTCCATATATCTTTACTTATATATCGAATGTGTCACATTCTTAAAGCGTGTCACTCGACTTTGATAAATATATACACGGTTTTACGTCGCAGTAGTGGGTTGTGGTTAATTTACCATCTTTTCAATGTTTGGAGAGAAAATATTTACGTTTAAGTGACAGTGAACTTGTCATTGAAATTGAGACATATCCTATATCGTGTTCGAGATTTTTTCTCATTAATATTAATTTAACATATTTGTATCAGATTCGACAACAAAAGATTGAATTAAAACGGACGTGCTATTCGATATGTAGATTTATCAAATAAGTTCTAGCTACGATAATGGGATCAGAAATGTGAAAGTTTTTTTAATATACAAAAATAAAGGATTTTATTTAATGATAGATTTTTTTAAAGTCAAGATGTCGCCACCGATAGCAGATTCTACGAAAAATGTGGAGCCAAAGTGTTCACAAAGGAAGGTGTGTACTTACGTTTTGTTTCAGAATTTATCTTTATTTAATTTATTTATTGTTTAATTCAATAAAAAAATCCTCGACAATCATTCCATTACTATTTCACCCAAACAACTTATAAAGCTTGCATAACTATTTGATTTTCCTTAATTTTAAGATAGGACTTTTTAAAACGGACTTTTCTTGGCCTCTCGCTTGAATTGGTAAAAATAATATCATGTCGTCCGATCTGCATAAGTGTTATAACGAAATCATGAAACAATTATTAAGTCTGGATAAATTTACATAGTTTATTCCGTTTCATAAGGCACTTCAAATCAGTTCTTTTATTTTTCAACGTCTATGCGATACTAGATTATTTTTTATTTAATATTTTAAATGCCTGTATAACTATAAAACAGTAATGATGAACTTCCGTTTTAATCGAGTTTAGAATACAGCATATATAATATGATATAGTGCGAAAGAAATTTTTATTTGTTGGCTTTCAACATTTTTTCTCACAAAAAGCCTGGCTGTTCTGTGATCATTCGTGATGAGAAACAAATTTTTCATATCATTTTTTTTTAATTTGCGCAAGGTTCTCGATACATGACTGAGGACCGAAAGTCTTTACTCCGTTTGTGCGTTGTGTATCTATGTTTATTTGTAGCCGCCACCGGTTGCCACTATAGGCAACTCCTATTATGGTTTTGGAGGACAGGAAGCTCCAATACCAGATTTATAAAGCACTCTTTAAAAGTCACATCTGAAAGTAAATTTCTTTTGAAAAGTAAAGAAATTGCAGCTTTTAAATACATATTCGATGTGCCTTCCTTACTTGTATATAATGTTTTACAATTACTTTGAAAGTCTTTTTAATAGCTTGGAGAAAGTTCTCCGAGGCAAAGGAACAAATATATATGTACAGGCGTCTTTGACGTATGATCTATCACCACGAGCGACGTACACTGAAGGGCAGTGTCATGACATAAACAGCTTATTAATAATTTCATACATTCTAACCTTTATACAGGTTAAGCAATTAAAATCATATCACCGAACTGTGATCACTATGATGGAACGATATTGCACACGCGCGCGCACACAGATTCCTCTTAATGAACATATCTGTTACACTAATTTCACGATTATTCTTTGTCAAATAATAATGTAATTCATCAGTACATATTTTTGATACAGGTTTAAACAATAAAACGAGTCACATGCGACCCTTTTTGATAAATTGGCATCAACCTTTCATAAGATTTATTGTAGTATTAATTGAAGAGAAATTTATATTTTAATGGCAGGTATCAATCCTTGCGTAAAGCAATGAATCTATGTTATAGTTTTTTTTCTTTAATTAGAGACCATAGATCATTCTTTTTTTTTTCGGAACTAGATCTTTATAAAGTCTATGTCCATATACAAAACACTGTCGTAAATCAACGTAAACTTGTCCAAAATCCATAAATGAGCCGCGCCATGAGAAAACCAACATAGTGGCTTTGCGACCAGCATGGATCCAGACCAGCCTGCGCATCCGCGCAGTCTTGTCAGGATCCATGCTGTTCGCTTTCAAAGCCTATTGCAATTAGAGATACCTTTAACGAACAGTATGGATCCTGATCAGACTGTGCGGATGCGCAGGCTGGTCTGGATCCATGCTGGTCGCAAAGCCACTATGTTGGTTTTCTCATGGCGCGGCTCAATTGTCGTTTTAATGTTTTTACGCTTTTATCTTTTTATGTAGTGAAATTATTTTAGGCTGCGATAGGACCAGTACATAATGTAAGTTGGTTGTGGTCATTATATATAATATCACTGGTCAAGATCCTGGTTTGAAAAACACATAAATATATAAATAAGTATCTTTTTATTATAGTGACTTGTGTTATACTATATATGAACATATAATACATTCAAATACATATTTAATAAACCCACCCAGACCCATGGGCTTATAAGTCACTATTAAATACAACATTTATCTAAATACAAATTAAATTGAATTTAACATTATAATGTTTAAACAATTTCAATAATATAGACAAGTTATATATTTGCAGACCTTCAACCACTATAAAATGGAAATATATTTATTCATATTGATTTATAATTTCGTATTCAGAATGACTCAATTTTCTGTCATATCCTCTCCCTCCCCAAACCGAAACTGAACTATGTTTTCTCTGTCTCTATACAAGAAGAATGTCAGACAGTAATTGCGACATGTCTAATGAATTTCCTTAGCAAGAGTGTAGAACCTATTCCGAAATCGGTTTTAATTACACACATCTCCAGTAAGACTTAAGGATCGAACTTGTAATCACGGGTTTTACTCTGTTCACCTAGAAATGGGACAAAGCTTAGATGACTGCCTCATATCCGTTGTTTTTCGGGAATCTAGTCATTTAAAATCAATTATATGCTACTTCTTACATCAAACTGCCTCGACGGGAATAAATTTTACTAAATTAACATTATAAATGATGTTTCTATACAAATTTGCATAGTCCAAACATTACAGATCATTTAAATCCCTAATTTTATCTCTTATGGGAATGAATTTCAAATAAAACTCGACATTTTATTTGACAATATTCAGCAAACACGCATTACAATGAAGTCCTTGATATTTTAAATTTTGTCAGGTTTTTTTTTCTTTCATACTATTAAGTAGCCAGGATATATGTATATTTGAAAAGGTCAAAATGTCTTAGTTTATTTTGTTGATTTTAGGACGTCGATGAATATACGTTACAGATCACTAGATCAATAGCTTTCAATAAATATGTTCAGACTTTCACCTGAACTCTACTCGAACTGATTTCCTGTGGGTTCTTTTTAATTATATGAGAAAAGCATTGTTTAAAAACATTAAAAATCGGCGGAAATTATGAAAATGTTTCCGCTATTTTGTCTCTCTTAGCTATATTCTTATAAATTTTTTTATAAAAAATCCTGCTATAAAATACAGTGTTCTTGTCGTCTGTCACATTCAGTCTCTTGATTTCTGACACTTGATTCCTTTTACATGAGACTTCTTTTGAAAAAAATGTCATAATGTCAAATTTGCATGTTAATGATACTCTTTAATGACACATGAGCCGTCATATATCTTAATCTTCATAGACAAACGGACATGTTTGGACATTTTCAATATGTAAACTACATGTATTAACATCTTAAAGTCATTTACCTATCAAATATTTATCTTTCTCCGGTGATTTATCAGTAAATGGTCCTCTAATGTATCACCGATTGTTGAATCACAAGTGTTTCAACTTAAAAATTTCTTTAAAAGCCTAACTTGTCAAAGCTTGTACATATAGCATTGTTTGTTTTTAGAGTAAAGATAAAGAACATTCGGGGCGGGCACGTTTTTTAAAAAATGTTTCCCGTCTTTGAACTCTGTCTTAATTCAATTTTGTTTGAGCCACCTGTTTCATTAGAAAAAAAATGAATGAGATAAAGATAAAAAGATGAATTTACGGGACGAAAGCCGGTTGTGTATACGGCTTAATAGAATAAAAGGGACGCAAAGTCCCACTGTATAAGGAAAGATGTGAAAATATTGTATCCATTGATATTTGTTTTGGTAAACAAAAGAAAAGTGGCCCAGTAAACAAATTTTACCTTCTAAAATCGTACTAAATACCAAAAATTATAAGAACATGTCCTCACAACTTTCATAATCTACATTAATGTCTTCAAAATTACTTATTTTACTGAGAAACAAAGGACTGCAAGGATAAAGAACAAGAAAAAAGATGATGGGATTGACTTTTCCCGGGGTCTCAGCAAAACTATACAATTTTGTATTTATCGGCAAGATATTA
Source organism: Mercenaria mercenaria (assembly GCF_021730395.1). Lineage (NCBI taxonomy): Eukaryota > Metazoa > Mollusca > Bivalvia > Venerida > Veneridae > Mercenaria > Mercenaria mercenaria. The sequence continues at coordinate 6,236,856 of NC_069374.1, forward strand.
GGCTATAAGAAATGAAGCATCTTCGTAGGGTATTGACGAACCCATGAACAGCATATGTTTGGTCATTTCAAATTAAATAAATTCATTCATACAGCACGTTTACAAATCGTTTTAACTGCAAGAATTCTAACGTTACGTATCTTGAACGTCTAGACTTATTTTGACATTTTTACTTACAGATCAACAAGCCATTGATAGAGAAGCGGCGGCGAGCAAGGATCAACGACTGTCTGGCCCAGCTGAAAACCATCGTTCTCGAAGCTACTGAGACTAAGGTATGTGATTATAGCTACGCTAAGGTGCATCTAGGTTTATTACTGTCACCATAACAGTTACAAAATACTGACGACTTCTGCAGAATTAGGTCTTTGAGGATAGTGCAAGACACAGTTGATAATCCAATTCAGAATCTTTCCTAGTTCTTAGGTGGGTCTGTGATATTTTAGCAATAAAATACGAGCCCGTCACCTCTGGTTTCGTGTAGCGACTCGCCACTGGACTACCCTTAGGTACTAAAAAACTATCTCCGAGACGTCTTATATATTGAACGTCGCCGTAGACTTTTGTCTACTATGGTAAGACGTCAGACACACAAAGATCGCGAATTCGATCCCTGTCGTTGTCACGATCACTCGTACTTACATGTTACTTTACAAAGGCATCGGTAGAAACTTTTACCAAGATTCAGTCTCGAGAGACACTCAAAAAAAAAACAAAAAAAAAACAACGTTTGTTACCAAAGAACAACAAAAAAATGGATAAGAAAAAAAATGAATGGACTATTTTAACCTTTTCACTTCAAAGCAAATGAAAAGTTATTCAGCAATTAAGTTAAATGACATTAAAAAGCAAATTCTTATCGATTACATTAAATTCAAAAGTAAGAGCAAAAAAACAAAAACAACAAGTACAAAAACTGCATGATTCAGTCAGTAAGAGTCAGCCACGATAAAGGGGATCATACTGAGTGAGAAACGACTGTTAAAATGGAGAACTAGCGAAAGAGAAATTCTCCAAAGTTCATTATTTTTCTTAAGTAATGGGAATAATTCTGTCCAATTAATGAAGACATTCAATTTCAGAGAAATATTACGTCTTATAAAAGCTAGTCCGCCACCTTAAAGTTATATGAGCAGGGCCATGGGAAAACCAACATAGTGCGTTTGCGACCAGCATGGATTCAGACAGGATCCATGCTGTTCGCTAACAGTTTCTCTAATTGAATAGGCTTTGAAAGCGAACAGCATGGATCCTGACCAGACTGCGCGGATGCACGGGCTGGTCTGGATCTATGCTGGTCGCAAACGCACTATGTTGGTTTTCTCATGGCGCGGGTTATATATAATTCATAATTTCTAAAGGTTTCATGACCGCTTTAATTAATTTTGGTGAAAGTTAATCTCAAATACGGATTTTTATCCTAGATTAAGATAACAATTTAAAAGATGTCAAAAACTGAGTTTCTACAAAATTTCCAGGTTCTTTTTTTGTGACGGATGGCTATTGTGTGAAAAAAAAATGTAATAGATTGGCCTATCCTTACCATTTATAACCATAACTAACATACTTTTGCACTTACAAGTGCTGAATGAGCACAGTCGGTCATATCAAAGATAAATAAAAAACACATCATTTTTATAATCATGCATTTATTTCGTAATCTAAAAGTTTGAAATAAAAAATCTTTATTCAAATGCATAATAAATGTATGACAAAAATGAGAATGGATGGAATAATGTTCCTTGTAATTGCTTAATTTACACTTTATGTCAAGAGTGAATAAACTTCAAAGTTTATGCCCGATACAACAAAATGCACAAAAAAGCTATTAAAAGTTATTAGACACATTTTAGGCAAATGTCTTTTTTTATATTCAACCGTTAACAATGAATTACTTCCCGTACAAAGAAAAAAGTCTATAAAATTTACATTACTATTTCAAGTAATGATGATACGTAATATGGTGACCGTTTCATACAGTCATGGGTTATTGAAATGGCATTTGAGATCAAGTCAAGTCAAGTCAATTTACCTCATTGCACTGCAAGTATGAAACTATGCTCGTGTGTGTTATAAGATATTTATTGTAAAACATTTAAAAGTATGCATTTTCCTTCAAACGCAGAAAAAAGAAATTCTCTAAAAAGACCTCATATACACGCAATGCCAATTCTGCAGCGCCGTTCCATACCGTACAGGTGTGACATTAGTAATGTCTAGATGATACACGATCCTTAAATTGTTATTGTAGTTAGCAGTTTCGTGAATTCGAGCCCCCGCTCCCACCAAACTAAAAATTACTAACATTGGGATAAGAGTCCCGTGTATGGGTGCTTTACACCTGGCACGCTAAAGAACCAGGGAAGCTTCTGTACTTCCGGAGCGTCTTCTGTAGCAGGCACTATCCTCCCACTAACATCATTAACAGACAGGAGCCGCCCACATGGGTTATCGGTGGCGGCTATAAATAAGCTTACATACAAACAAACAGTTTGCGAGTAATTTCAATTTTGCGTAATAACCTCGCTTAACATAACTATGAAAATTGCCGTTCTGTATAATACACTGAAAAAAAGGACCCGCATTTAGCTGATTATCGAACCCAGAACATCGTTGTTCGTAATACTTTAACCCATTAGCTATTTCCGTCCGAAATGTTTGCATTAACATTTTCCGAAGCTTAAATGGGTATCATTTAATATTTTTTAAAACCTGGGCTTACAGCTGGGGCACCTATTTTGGAAAATGAAGATTAAAGACTTTTACTTGGTTTGCGAAAGCATTATTTCAGTAATTACACGTGCTTAAGTGCAATGATTTGGATAATTTGACTTCTTTGGCATCTCATGAAAGAAACAGATTTATAATTTTGATAGCTGAACGTTTCTTTTGCATGGTCATCTTAAATTTTGTTAAATATCATTTTTGAAAAACTAGCTTTTAGTTGAACTTATTTTAATACCCAAAATGTTATCCAGTTAAGCATAAAAAACAGAAACACCTGTTGAGTTTTGAGGGGATACATGTATACGTTTTGTAAACTCTGTGTAAAATGAAGATATTCAAAATCTTCATACAAGCATGAACGTCATTGTGGGTTTTAGAAGGTGAACATATAAGAAATGTATCTGGACGATATTTCACCAAAACAACATTTTTATCGCTGCCAGAAATAGGGTTCACATTGCGGCTTTTCTGTCTGTAACATTGATATGACGGAATAGTGAGTTGTCCATCCTGCGATCAGATGGGTTACTACCCGCCACCTGCCTTCACCAAACGGTTTCGAACCCCGCGTACAGTTACGTTCCCAAATTAAAGTTCACAAAACATTTTTCCATTGACTTACATGTCTTTCTCACTTTTGCAAATTCTATATCTAAACATGGTTCATAAAATTCCTATATTAGAACGGTAATACATTTTCATATCAAACTATTTCAATTTCATTATTTTTCATGAAAAAGGTACATATTTGTAAACTATCAAAGAAGAAACAAAATTTCAAATTTCAAACAACTTAAGTCAGTCAGTTATACATTTCGGTACAAGGTATTGTTACTAGTGAAAGCTTTCTCATACGGTGTACGCTTACCTGTTTAATTAATGGTGTAAGAGCTTTAATACCTTAATGCTTGTATTGCTGAACAAAATGAAAATGATAAACATCAAACAAAAAAAAGTAAATAAAAAAAAACTCTTGTGAAAGATCATCCAAACAGGTGGTTAAGAATGATTTACACATTGATTGCGAAGGAAGTAAAAATGATATAGTGTCGTATAAAACCCGATCGGAATTCTGATAAATAAAAGATTATGATATAGTCTTATTGATTATAAACATTTTATTTCGATATATTTCAAAGTCGCGTGTGAATTTTAGCTTTTACAACCGAAATTATTACCAAAGCAGGATCTGATAACGTACGAGACCTATTTTGTATCATGTAATTTATTTGTATACTTATAATAATATATACAATTATAAATCAAGATAAACGTAGATATAAAAAAAGGCAAAGCAAATGTGCTCTTAAATGTCGGAAACTTTAAAATTAAGATATATTATATATTTGACAAGTCAAAAATCAAAACATCTATTAAATTATAGACCTGGTCGATTGCAATCAAATGTAAGGAAAAGAAAAAAATGGGAGTTTGAAAAAGAAAAGCATTTCAAATTTGAAAGAACACACACACACACTATATCGATATTAAAATTTAAACGAATGATTCAATGAATAGCCTTAACAAATATTGCCCGTGTGATTAAAACCATAAAAATTCTCCGCGAACAAACAAAAGTACGAAATAAAAAATATTGAACTGAATTTTGGCGATCGATCAAAAATCTGTGGAGAAGAAAACCTCATTTTCAATGCTTATTGGACACCTGTGGTTATGGGATACATATTTGGTCGTTGTTCAAGTACCTATGTAAATATTGAAGATAACATTTTTAACATTTTGACAGACGATATCTCAAGCCGTACAGGCGATTATGGCACGAGACAGGCTAGAGCACGCGCCAACACGCGGGTTTTATTCAGCGCAAAATTATTGAACTAAATTCAATTACCCTTTGATCAGATTTAAGATGATCAGATTATAAAGTATTGAACATTTACGTTGAAAAGGGTTGATAACAGGAAAAATCTTTCCCTGGTTGAAGGTGTGGAAGGAAATATCTGGCAGAAGGGCATCTGTTTAGATGGTAACGAGAAAGCCAGATATTTCTATCCGCATCTTCATCTAATGAGATACTGTTGATTCTTGTATACTGTTTCTGTATTCTTCAAGTAATAGAAGAAATGTAATAAACGAATGCTTTTCTTTTAAGCACCTTTTATTATAGCAGCGTATGAATTCGCGCATTCATTCATAAATTACAGCACGTGTAACACGACACGGGAAAAGTCTGCTGAGGTCAAATAATCTGTAATAATGTTAATTTCTTTCTTCATACTGATAGTGATATTTGCTAAGATTTTTTTCTCTAGGCTGATCTCTTAGAGTCAGGGATAATAGATATTGTAAATTGTTCAAGAAAGTGCTATTAAAGAGGATTTTATGTTAGAGATACTTGTTTTGAAGGACTGATGCCAGTCTAGGGAAAATTCTGTCTTGCATGCATAAAGGGATGTCTTATACACAGTCGTTTATACAAAAAGCTAATCTATATAAATAAATATGAGATATTGTAGGAATCTACTTAAGAAAACCCTTAACAAAAAAAAAAAACAATAAAAAAAAAAACAAAAAAAAAAAACACGAACTGTATACAGTTAATGAGGGTTAGGCTTACTTCAATCGACTCCTTAAAAAGGCTTGAGTTAGTTTAATTATATAATTGATAAACACTACACTTATTCGTCAGAAATTGTTGACTGTACTGAAAAAAAAAATGTGCCGATTAATGTAAAATGAATTAAATATTATGACCGTGAACGAAAATATATCAATTACACCTGATGTTTGAAAGAAGACAGAATTTGCACTCGAAATATCTCTTTAGAACTGGTCTTGTAAATAGATTTTTAACAATTTCTTTTATGTTGTCCAAATTTTCCGTAAAGAAAGATGAAAGGATATTTATTTTCGACAAGTTTTTGCTTGTAAACGACCTAAGATTTTATTATCAATCACTTTTGCCAAATAACTTCGACGGACTGGCTCGCCTTCTTCTATAGATTGTAAATCTTTTAATGCATAAAACGTGAATTTAAAAAGCAATTAATTTGCGCAAAATCGTTTGTTAAAATCGAACCGTTAATCGAGTACGTCATCAGTCAATGAAAGGACGTTATTTTTGGTTCGCTGAAAATGACACAACTAGAATAAAACCATACATTTCTTTATTAGATACCGCTTTTTATAAGTTTTCAAAATTAACATATTTTTCCACTTTAAAACGACCATGTTAAAGTAATTTTCCGCTTTGATAAAAGCTTCACATAAAATAAATGCATTTAAAGCTTTAATTCAAGTAAATAAAATGTATTGACTTTTTTTCTTACTAGGTGAAGATGCGAAGTTGAGTTTATATAGAAAGGTCTAACTATCTTTCTATGTTTGAAGTTTTAAGGATCTGTATCTAATAAACGTATAAAATTAATAAATATCGTGCGACGCGTGAAATTATTCAATTTTCCACGCCTCTTGACGGTACTTTTAAGTAGAACGGCAATTTTAGTGACTATCTAGTCTATAAAATTGAAACCGTTTTTGCTAATATTCAGTCTATCACTTCTAATTTTATATTAAAACTTCGATAACTTTTTAATTCATTTTGATAATGTTAACTTAAATGCGTTTCCTAATGTTGATGCTCGTATGAGATCTTTGGGAATATCGCATCAGTATATTATCAAAAAATCTTAACAGCTTTTATAGATTTATTTAAATGCTTATTTTTATGTAGTAAAACACGTTTTATTATAAATGTACTTCAATGCACCTTGGGAAAAATGGAATGTCAAAGCTTAGCATTTAACACAACATTTATAGCTGAAATACATTAGAAATGCAAGTTTGAAAAATATTATAACTACCGTTTACCTATCTTGGCCATGTGCGCAACCAATACAGAATGGAAATTGAGTTATTCCGAAACTACATGTAGCCTCAAAACTTGCAGTTTGGTTCGTATCATTGAGGTATCCTGACATCTATTAACCGGAAATGTAGTTAATCATATACTGAAATCAGAAGAAACACTCGACTGTCAAATAACAGAGTAATAATAAAATCTTATAAAGGTCACCCCCAGTTTCCTTTATATAGGTTACTGACCGTTCCAAGGTGGTGTCCTTATTTTCATCTGGTTGTTTTGTCTGTCTTATATTGTCTGCTGCGTATGTTTTCTTGTTTGTTGTAAGCGTTTTTCCTCCTCCTCACTCCCGCCCCCTATTGTCCCTTCCTTTCCCTTGCATTTACGCTACCTTTTGCATCCCCTCCCCCTTTACTTTGCGTAAGTTTTCGTGGCTCCCCTTTGTTTTGGCAGCCGGAATCCTAAGACGGTAAACGATTGTTTTTTCCTGCTTGTGTGGGTGCGTTTGTATGCTTGTGAGTCTATAACGGTGCCCTACTGTTTTCTTATGTGTTGCTTGTTCGTTTTTCTATGTTATTCAGTTGATCGTGGTTGTGTGTTTATCTTTGGTACATGTGTGTTTGCACTATTGTGGTTTACGTTGTAGTGTGACTGTTATTAAAGAACATGACATTCCCTTTGTATATTCGTCCTTGTTCAACTTTCTCCTTCGGTTCCTACACCCACACACCCTCCCCATTTTGCCCCTTACCATTTCTTTCCCCTTCATCTACATTTAGCATATATTAATCTGTACTTGTTGGATGTTTGAAGCGACCCGTCTGAAATATTTTTCCATTACAGCTTCTTTTTATTGTAGGCCTACTATGCAAATGCATGGCTCTGGGGCTGTGCTTTTAGTGCTTAAGTTTGCGCTTCCAAGAAAACTACACTTACCTATTATCTTTTATAAAGGTCAGTCTAATATGGATCTAATTCATACGAAGGGTGAAAAGTGCCATAAAATGTTGCTTAAATGAGTTTGATAGCCTTTAACATGACGCATCGTTCAACCTGAAATATAATGTAATAACTTGGAACTACTTTATAAGCGAAGTCTCCTCCTTTTAATTTGCAGAAATATTCCAACATTTTTCTTCTTTCCACAGTCGCCGCGTCCATCAAAGCTGGAGAAAGCGGACATCCTGGAGATGACGGTGGAATATGTCAAAAATAAACTCACAACAGACAACTGTAAGTAATTCCTGTACGATAAAGAAGTTATTGTTGACCTAAAATCTACATCTTAATTTATTTCTCATTTTCCTTATATACCGTCTTTTTTCAATTTTACTTATTTGAAACAAAGTTTTCTACGATAGTTTTCACGATAATAGTATACTAGTATGTAGCTGAAACAGGCAAAGCTTCCTTCACCAGCAACACCTGCTTTATCTGACTATTCCTCTGCAGCTATATCATTTACTATATCATCATCAACAATTAAAGCAACAGCTACTGATCATGAACAAATAGTTCTTGATTTTTTCAACGGTTTTTGGTCTGTTTTACCTTTTCAGGTTCCAAAGCCGAGAAGAAATCAACCGCGGACGACCATTTGAACTATGTAGCTGGATATTCCAAATGCCTTGCCGAAATATCACACTTTCTTGAACAAACAAAACCAGCAAATTACACTTTGAAGGAGGACATTGTTGAACATGTTTCAGAAAAACTTAAATCTCATCTCACCAAAGATGATAGACATGAACAAATTTTCAAAAAGTTGCCGATTCCTCCTTTGTGTAAACAATCAAAGGAACAAAAAGGCAGAGTGGACGAAGCTATAGACTTAAGCGTGAGCAGCGATGAAAGAACTGAAATGGAAGATGAAAATCTAGCTGTTAGTGATAACTCGGTGTCCAAAGAAATAACAAACCAAAAGCCATTGACGGGAGATACTTCTATCAGTCAATCGGCGCCTATAGGTCTTCTATGTGGGGGTCAAGTAATGTTATTGGTTCAGTTACCACAATCGATGACGTCACAGCAAGTGCAAGTTCAAAATATTCAAACAGTCAACCAATCACAAAGCAGCATGCCAATGATTGGCGTCCAACCATTGTCAGTTACCTCTCAACCTCAGATAATAAACCAAACTTTATGTAGAAATGATCAAACATTGTATTATACAACACCTCTTGCACTTCCACAGATTCCAGTCGCAAGCAACCAGATCCAACGAACGCAAAGTGAAAATACGATTTATCCCAACTTTCAAAATAATCCCGACTATAAGCATCGAAATCATTGGAGACCCTGGTGATAGGTCAGTTTTAGCTTCTAAAACTAAATACGCCCATTAAAGATGGTAGTTTGAGTAACAGAGTAGTGTTGTGCAGACCTTGGTGACATACCCATTTTAGTCCTCAAGACAACTGTCACACGCTCGCTTCAGTTTTCAAGACAATTATGACGAGCCAGCTTCACATGCCAGGACCATGGCGGCACGCCCACTTTAGTTGTCTAGACTATGGTGACATGCCCTTTTCTATTGTGGAGACCATAGTGCCACGTCCACATAAATTCTGAAGGCTTCGGTGACACGTGCGGTTCATACTGTCACGCCGCTTTACATTGTGGATACCTTGATAACACGCCCACGCCACTTTTTAAAGACCGTTGGATCAATTACAGATGTCTGTGATTTTAACTTTAAAAAAAGATTTTTATTTACAACGAAACGAAGGCCGCAAAAATGTGATTTGAAATATATTTTCGTTATGTTGTACACAGTATATAATTTAATGTTAGATTATTTATCAATATGCGTTTTCCTTCATTTCTTACCCAGACTGTAAGGCACATAATTAGTTACCTTTTGCTTCCATGGAAAATCTTCGGCCTATGTACTGCCCCTAGCCATTAAATATGGCTGTCCGGATAAAAAAAACTTAGCGATGTGTGCCAATATTAAACCTTCTTACAAAGGTCACTGTTTCTTGTCCGTTTAAGCATTCGCAGTGTAAATTGACATGTGTTAAGAGGCCATCTGTCAACAAAGCCACTTCATTCATTTCAAAGAATGGTCTTAAAAGACTGATTTGACTGTATACGAATAAATGCGTTAACGAAAGCACGATGTTTCGACAGGTAAGTAACGCCATAGAACTGTTGTGAAACCCGACAGTGTAATAAACGTTACCTGATTACTGTTCACTCGGTAATATACACGACGGTTTCATTCATATGAGTATGTTGCCTGTCAAATCGCGAAATAAAATTGAGACGAGTTACTCAACATGCCTACAGTACCGATTCTGCAGTCAGTAGGAGTGAGGAACTTTGTTCTCAATGTCCAGTGTACGTGTTTTATATATCCCTATGTCCCGGTCATATACAATGCCGAGATAAGAGACAAACATTTTAATACGTAATCGCAAAGTACTCGGTAACCTATAACATCAACAAGAAGGCCACGATAGACCTAGATCGCTCACCTGAATTCCAGAGCTTAAAAAAAAAACAGAGAGTGTGCAACTTTGAAAGAAGACTATAATATGTTCCACTTGTCGAAAGTTCCAGAGGCAGTATATGTTAGTTACATAAATTAATGTGACTGATTACAAATAGTTCAAACACTATATTTTGGTTCTTCACAAAGACAGTTGGAGCTAACTGGCGGTATTTTGGAAGGTCTCTTTAAAAAGGTTCTATTTTTATCTCAAGAGGCCAAGTGTCCCAGTAGCAAAAAATGGGACGAGACCTGTCAATAATCCTACAGACCAATTTTGTCGTAGATCCATCAAGCTGTTCTTGAGAAGAAGCCGTTTAAAGGTGTTTCTATCTTCAGCTTTAGCGAGGGGTGCCCCCATTTGAAGTAAATTGGGAGCGGAACTGACAATGATGCTACAGACCAAGTTTTATGAAGACCTAACAAAGTGGTTCATGAAAATAAGTCCTACGTTTAGCTCTTGTGCCCGAGCTCTCCCATTTGAATACGTTTGGTAGAAGACCTTATTATGATGCTACAGATCACGTTTGATGAAGATTCATATAGCGGTTCATGAAAAGAAGTTGTTTAAAAGTATTTCTGATTTTAACTGTACCAGTCCCTGAAAAAGGTCAAGTGACCCCATTTGACCAAAATTGGATGAGAACCTTATAATGATGTTAAAGATCAAGTCTGATGAAGATCCATTCAGCGGTTCTTGAGAAGTCGTCTTAAGGCATTTCTGTTTTAGTTCTAGCCCTTTTTTATTTAAGTTGGGAGAGGACCTTATTATGGGACAACAGACCAAATTTTATGAAGATCCATCAAGCGACACATGAGAAGAAGTCTTTTTAGGTCTGGCGGCCATTAAATGGGGCCAAGTTGAAACATTTTAACAATTTGATAGAGGACCTTGCCTGAAGGTCGGCGGACGATGAACGATTACAACAGCTCACCAGAGCACGAAATGCGACACAAAAACCCGTAGAGCAGCTAGACTGAAAGTTAAACCAGTGGTATAGGCGACTAAGTAATGTTGTAAGAAAGATGCAATCGCTACTTAAATCTGATCGAGTCTCAGTAGGACAGTTTTTCTCATTTACCACTTTAACGTAAAAGTAAACACGTTTTAACAGACTGTTCCTGAAAAATGACCATCGTATTCTCCAGGTGTCATCTGGCAAAACCGGTGAAAGATCGTGACCAAATTGAATGTGAACAACATACTTCTTATAATTGAAACGAACACAAGTGGCGATTTTATGTTCCCTATTCATTGATGGTAAAACATGACTATACAAGACGGTCCGTCCTTTTGTGCAGCCTGACAAAGAAACGTCCATATAGCCACACACAGTGAACATCTTTAATTGGCCGCTTCACTAGCATGAATACAACAGAGAAAATTTAATAGATAATTTAACGCTTTCATTATTTATTGTACGTACAATATCTATCGGTAAAATGCCCTTAAATGCAGCTTATTTTTGTTGATGTCCCAGATGGTCAGACCATTAAACGATTGTCTATTCAATTCAAAACTGATTTTCATTGTGCAAATCATGCAGCATGTTTCGTTCAACAAACGTTTCAATATAAAAGATGAGAAAAGAAAACTTTACGGTTATTGTTATAACTATTGTACCTTTTAACAAGTATACTGTCACTTTGATAAGCAATTAACTGGATTAACCTAGCAAAAGTATTAACGGGCTAACAGAAAGGTCGGTGAACGAGAGCTCAGTTTGTCTTAGTCTTCGAGTCCGAACTGCATTATCTTAAATCATGTATCTGTATAGTTTCTGGGCTAATCATTCATTTACTAAATGAAAAAATACATTCAAATAGTTGGGAATGAGTGCAGTGAAAAAAAATTCTAGCTGGCATTACCTGCTATATACTGATTTACCCTCGTCCCCTTTCCCTCCCGCTTTCACGGCGGAGGACTAAACAAGCCGCAAAAAAAAAAAAAAAAAAAAAAAAAAAAAAAAAAAAAAAAACACACACACACAAAAAACAATTATTTGAAAAAAAAATACACCGTTATATTCATGTATATTTTCATCACTGGTAACTTTCGTATCACAAGTATATATAATCATTTACTATTAAGATCCCCACCTGGGCGAATATTTCACCGTTAAGCACACCTGGCCTCTACAATAAAACGTTCACATACACGTAACAACACTTGGTCACCATTATACTCACATACTAACGTGAATACGACAGGGTTATAAATGTTACATTTTATGGTGATAAAATCTTATCCTCAACATTTTGTTTCATTCGTGCTTATGTATTGGGTCAATAGTGGCTTAAAGTACAACAAGACTCAAAGAATTCAAAAGTACACGATATATTAACACCAGCGTGTCAACTACATAAACTGCTAACGTATTTGTATTTTTAGCCTTTTCGTCATTATTCAACATTTCTGTTATTGTTTGCAATCTTTAGTGACAAGGACACACACTTATACAGCCCACGCACCTGGCGATTTTATGAGATATAAAAAAATAAAAGTACAGTAAAGGCTTTATACCCCGAACATGGAACGTCCGAAAAGTAAAACATTTCTATTTCAATATAAACGTCTGATTAAAAGTTGATAAAATCGAATTAAACTGTTATATCTATCCATTATGCTTTCTCGTTTTTGTTTTTTTATAAATTTATAAAATGATTAAAGTTGACCAATCTTAGAGCTCTATCATTTGATTGGCTAGTTGCCTTTCAGCAGAATCTTTAAATAGACAAATCCTATGTTTTAACCCCAAAGAATCCCTTAACATAAATAATCGCCAAAAATCTTCGTGTGCAAGATATCACACACAGTGACCCTTGTCTCGGACAGTTGACCAAAATTAAAAATATAGCAGGATGTAACTGTATATGAATATAAACAACATTTTATGTCAAAGTATCATATATTACATTCAGCAATTACAATGAAATATATACTTTTTATTCAAATATAGCACGTGGACGTGTACAAGGTCTCTATAAACTATATGTATATTGCTTAAAAATGACGGGCGTCGTCTAAAAAAAACAAGCAAAAAAGAAAAAAAAACTATCAATCGGATTTTTTTTCAATTATATAAGACATGTACGAACACTATTAGTCGTGGGAATTGTGGTATTTCAACTTCTTTTTTTATTGCAATAAAGGTATTTTTCGTCAGCTCACCAAATTATTTTAAACTTATTTTAACCGGTACACAACGTTAAGGACAATAAGAAATGATATAAAACATGTATACAGAATTAGCTCCCAAGTAGTTAGGCTTCATAAATGTATTAATAATAAACTTCTGGGTTTTTTCAGTTGTTTCATCAACAAGTAAACATTCAAAGTACATATAGTAAGCGTATCATTACGGTAATCTTAATCATTTTAAACGCTTACAAAAGTATACAATGAATCTAAACTGTGAAATATTTTTGTATGTATCTGCACACTTGCAACCAAGTACTTTCAACATCTCATAATATATTATATCAGCTGTATATGGCAGAAATTGTAGATGGTTTTATGTTTTTCTGATAATTCATGAAGAATAAAGCAAATGTGTTTACATGCACTTAAAAATCTTCTAAAGCAGCACTTACGTTTCTGCTAGTAATTTTCAAATTACTTATTTACACTTTTGAAGAAAAGAAAACACACACGTTTAAAAAGAACCTACTGTTACCAACTTGTGTAAAATACAGCAAAATCGAGTTATGCAATAGTACAGTATTCATGTTAATACCTCAATCCATTTTCATGATTTTGAAAATGCGGCAAAATACGGATTATTAAATGGGAGATTTTATAAGAAATCGGATTATATACATTTCTTTTAAACTTCAGTTTTTATAAAGTGGCATGAGAAGTAACAAATCCGACATGAACCTCTGCAATATGGGCTCGTTAACCTTTAGTCTGCTGGCGGCAAGTGATTTTGCCTTTGCGACCAGTGCAGGCCAAGATCAGCCTGCACATCCTTGCAATCTTGAAATTTAGCAAGGTAAAGGTTAAAAGATCAAAATACTATGAAAACGATAACTTATCCATCGACATGTTTGAAACTGTCAAGTATTAATTTCTGGATTTCAAATAGTTTGTGATTACTGAACGTCAGGCATACTTTCTTAAGATTATGAGCCGCGCCATGGGAAAACCAACATAGTGCGTTTGCGACCAGCATGGATCCAGACCGGTCAGGATCCATGCTGGTCGCTAACGGTTTCTCTAATTGCAATAGGCTTTGAAAACGAACAGCATGGATGCGCAGGCTGGTCTGGATTCATGCTGGTCGCAAAGCCACTATGTTGGTTTTTTCATGACACGGCTCATATATACGATTTTCATAATGATAACTGAAAACGTATGCAAGTAGTTTTTTTTTTATGAGCGGACCTCTAGTAAATGGACAGGAAGGTGTAGAAAATAGTACAGTTTATACTCAAGAAATTTATTTTCTTTCTCGCTTTAACAAAACAATGGTGTAATTGTACCTTAAGGATCTGTTTATGCAAAAATTAGGTTTACTTGTTTAGAACGTTAAATACGTTTATTTGCTTTCGTGACATTAGAAAAATGGTATGTGGTCGTAAAATGAGTAACATAAACATTTAATTGCAATTTCTTCATATTTCGTCAAAATGTATTCTAAAAGTCAGACATGTATTTCAGGCAATGCTTAAGATATTCTTGTAAAAAATCTTAAGTGCTGCATATAAAGATTTGTTAATTTGATAAAAAAACACCAAAAAAACATGTGTCTTCCTTTCAAATAAACCAGCCACAATCACATCTTAATGCAAAATGTTATTACAAAGACTGTTCCACAGTCTCGTCACAAACGAAAACGTGATTGCTACTGCAAATAAAGAAGATGGACACTGCCGATGGCAGGGCCACAACAGTAAAGTTGTTGTTATGTTGGTTTTTTTGCACAGAAAAAGTAAACAGATATCTAAAAGAACCTTCAGTGTTTCGTGAACCGCCCACACAAGAAAATCTTTCTTAATTTGTATCTAAGCGAACTCAATGACCTGCACTAGTCTAGAGTGACCACGTTGTGAATTTTCTTCATATGGCTATTTTTACTTCCCATCTGGGTGAATCTGCTTTCACAGTAGTCACATTTATAAGGTTTATTCTTAGTATGTATAACCATATGTCTGTTGAGGTAACTCTGAAATAGGAAGTCCTTGCCACAGATAGTGCACGTGAATCTCGGGGTCAGGTATGGATGAGAGGGGTCAACGTATTCACATCCGTCTGATGTCGTCTGCTGGCCACGCGCAAAGACCGTTCCGCCTGAAATTGTACAAATGACAATTATGTTCACGTCAGATGCTTGATGATGACATATGCCAGAGGTAAAGCGTATTTTTTATACTGTGCCACATTTTTGTTCATGTACATTATACATTTTTGTTCATGTACATTAACCTATCTGTTTTTTCCAATATTTTGGAATCGTTACAAAAATAGTTTTCTATTGAAAATTGTATAAAATCAACTCGTGACGTAAATTTCACGTGCTTGGACGTCAGTGAGCTTACAAGAGCTAGAAGAAGAGATCAGGTCTGAAATGCATGGAATTTTCGTGGTGAATTTTTATCAGCCTACCAGAAACTGGAACCCTGGGGTCACATCATTTCATATAAACCTTTTAAAGACTTTTAACAACGTCTTTAACAGTAAAGATGTAACAAAATTCATGTTCGCTGACATAACTTTTTTATCTAATTTACTCTTTTACTGGTTCAACACACACATACACTGTTTATGCTCTCTACACAAGTTTGTAATTATATTCTATTTCAAGCACTGTGCTCTCGTGTTTTTACACATTGTTACACACTAGCTATTCACAACATCTTTGCATCAGTGATATCCTCGTGGCTATGACTCCATCTGGAGTCTGACTTTTTGACAACAATTTGTCCAAGTTTGATATACATTATGCATTATCGGCAAACAATCATCTACCTGACAGCTGTTTTACAAGCGCATTAGCTAGAGCTGCATTTGTATGCAATTCAATTAAATTTCAGAACGAAATATAATGTATCTGTGCCAGAACAATAGGGGAGATTACCTCCAGATAGAAAATGCATGGGTATTTCGTGGAAGAGATTGATGTGTCAATTTACTTGCACCATGACGTTACTTTACTTTGCAATTTAAACAAATCTTTCTACAATCTATTATCATAAATGTTATAACATTATGTAACAAACATGTTACATTTAGCAAAGTTTCTGACTTCAAATCCCGTTTCCAAAGCCTTTTACACGGTGATATACTACATTCTACTCCAGGAATATTTACACTTCTTATTTTTTCACTATTTATGCACGACTTTTTCGAGTACGTACTTGTATCAGTGACACATATCTCTGTGATTATTGTATTCTCGTCGGAGACTGAAATTAAGACCACAGTTTGAGCATGTGAAGTACACGTTATGCATTGTTCTCATATGTACATCCAGCTGACTTTGTTGTTTACATTTGAACTTGCAGTGACTGCATGCAAATGGCCGCTCTCCAGTATGAGTGAGTATATGTCGAGACAACGTGCTTTGAAATGTGAAACTCTTCTGGCAAACTGTGCATCTGAACCTGGCGGGTGTTCTGCTTGAATGGGCGCTGTCTGAAAGAAACATATTATAAAAATGCAATGAAATAGAAATAGGAATGCATTTTTATTGGGTTTATAGTCAAATCGACACAATTTAGGGCATATGGCGACCTTTCTAACGTTTTGATGATAGATGAAGATCCCGGGTGCCCATCGAAGCATTGTTCAGCCGTGAGCGAGCGGCCGGTTAGAACCACTGACCTTCCGTAAACCAGCTGAATGGCTTCCTTACATAAACAATTCTACACATAAAACGAGCTTTCAAAATCACATGCAAAAGAAGGATAGTGTTTTTCATAAAAAAAGTCATGTTTTAAAAAGCTGGGGGTAATCTTTAAGTATGTATCATTCATCAATGACTGATAAAATACCAGTACTGATCATAATGGAGGAACAAGTACCAACACTGATTATTAAGAAAAGTTATGGCGCTTTTTGTTATTATGGAAAGCCATAGCCAACATGAATCAATTTGTAAAGTATGTCCCAATGAGGGCATGTCGGAGGTAAGTGGGTATGTAATTTTGTATGTTGTGACCTTTGACAAAATGACCTCAGAAATACTGACCTCAGGCTACAGCTTCAAGAAAGTTGACTGCCAAAACGTTCTATAATTATACAGCTGAAACCATTTTCTGTCTCGCAGTCATTGTGACCTTTGACCTACTGGCTCCAAAAACAGTAAGATTCATCTATTGACCGCATGCAATCATCCTATGAAGTCTGATGACTGAAGGTCAAAACGTATTTTAGTTACTAGGCGGAAAAATTTTCAGAGATCAATGTGACCTTGACCCTTGACCTACTGACCACAAAATGAATAGGGATCATCTACTTGCCACATGAAGTATGACGACTGAAGGCAAATGCGTTTTTTAGCTACTGAGCTGCTCAAAGACGCTGAGCTAAACAATATGACAAACACCGATCATCTTACACTTTACAAGTACGGATTAACGTATATACACTTGAAAACAGACTCCAATGAGATGAATTTACATAACCGTTTTGTGAAAGCTTTTTGCAAACACTTAGTACATTATACACTATTTGAATGACTTGCTGGTCAATAGTCGTAAATAATTTATATCTATAAGTCCGAAAGGAGTGTCGGTCAGTTGTAAAAAGGACTATTGGTTGTCAAGCCATTCAATAAGCGTTTTATTACATGACATCAGAAATAAATTTCAATATGGTATTTTTTCAAGTTTTAAATGTAGTCCCAACAAAATATGGTGTTGAAGCTTAAACCGGTTTTAAAGCACAGTCTATGGACGGGCGATTTATAGAAGGATTCGCCAGACTGAATTTATAAAACGATACGGCCAACAATATGAAAGGCCAAAATAAGTTAATATTTTTAAACTGAGTTTTTATGGAAGTTCAATATCAATATTGATTACTGCAAAGGATAAAGCACCAACAAACTGCCCATTAACAAAGGTCTATACCAAAACTCGAAAATAATAATTCGGGTCGATTGTAACACTGGTGTCTGTGACAGGTTGCATTGGTATTGTTTTTGTTGTGCTTAACATCCCCACGGCGCATTTATAGATCATACGGCGACTTTCCAGCTTTTGATGGCGGAGGAAGACCCCCAGATACCTATCCGAGCCTTATTTCAGGCAGGAGCGGGCACCTGGGTGGACTGACTAATAGTGACTATCGACCTTCCTCCCATAAGCCAGCTGAACGGCTTCCTCTAATGAATGAATTCTTGAACTCCGGGCGAGATTTTGCACCCACAGCGATCAACGACAAGTGATTCGATAACAGCCGCCTTACCCATTCGGCCAAGGAAGTCCCTAGGTTGTA
The DNA here is from genome assembly GCF_021730395.1 of Mercenaria mercenaria. Taxonomy (NCBI): domain Eukaryota; kingdom Metazoa; phylum Mollusca; class Bivalvia; order Venerida; family Veneridae; genus Mercenaria; species Mercenaria mercenaria. The sequence continues at coordinate 6,255,342 of NC_069374.1, forward strand.
CTGTACATGACAAGCATTGGCCACAGCGAACGGTAATTACCAACGCATTATTATGGAAGGCCGAAGCAAACACTGATTTAACCTTCAGCCTGCTGGTGGCAAGTGATTCTGCCATTGCGGCCAGTGCAGACCAATACTGCACGGATGAGCAGGCTGATCATGGTCTGCACTGTTCGCTATTCAGTCAGTAAATTTTCAGTGAACACCTTCAAATAATAAATGGTACTGCCCAAATTGAATGATGGACCGGTCAATTGTAGAAATTTAGCAGACTTAAGGTTAACGAAGGTCAATGATTTCATCGATCATTATGGAATGTCTTTATGAATAAAGTGTTTAATCATCTACTGAAGTCGCTCCATCCTCAGTTATATCCTCAAAGTTTCTATTTCCAGTTCTTAGGTCAAAAATTGTGTCAACTTTGTACAATTACTTAACAGTATTATTTACGGTTCATGCATTGAGTTTCAGGCGAAGTACTCTAATTTACAGAAACATGCAACCGCGTGTAAATGAAACAACTTCAAATGCCTTTAAAGATAAATTTAGCCTAATGATTCTGGATGGAAATAATTATGACATTTATTAAAACTTTGTTTTCACCGCAAGTATAAAGTAACATTACCCACAGGTATGAAAATGGTACTAAAATCTGACACCGAGTAACAGGAATATATTTGCATATAATAAAAGTAATGTATTAACAATCACGCACATGCATATTTCAGATCTTTGGGTGCATACGATTTCATACAAAATGTGAATTCATCTAAAACAAAACAAGATCTTTTCATGTAAAACCATGTCGCTGCAGAAAATGCATCGGTATGAAATAGATATTACACTTTCGTGCATGATGTAACTCTGCATAAGTCAAACTATCTAATGAATAAACCGGTGTTAGGCAGAAAGCGACTGTAACACCTCAACATGGAGGAAACATGGTGCGGACCTCAAACTGTTACAGAGTGCAACCAAATGTTAGAGTGTCATGCGATACTGGTATCAGAAAAAAAGCTAGAACTAAGAGCTAACAATACGGTCCGAACATGTACACAAAAATATAAAGCATGGTCGATTAATCCGTACCATTTTATCCTTTCTTGTATTAATGATATAGACATAACCAATTCTCTAAAGCAACACTTAAGGTTTTTGCTAATATATCAAGTGTTCATTTCTGAAATTTATCATACTTCTGAATAACTATTTTGTTCCAGCTGAATAGAGATAATTTTACTAAATATAAGACTAGGTCCCATTTATAAACAAGATGTGTTTGTAAAACGAGATCTTCTGGCCTTGTCCTTTGATCAATTGCACCCCCGTCCCCTCCCCTCTCCCCTCCAACAAAACAGAATTCAACTGTTGGCCGCAGGCAATCATCCTGTGAAGTTTACGGACTGTAGGCCTAAGCATGCTGACTTAGCGGCCGACTGTATTGAGCAACCATTGCCTTATGCGGCCAATCAGCCAACTTCCCAAATTGACTTTCTATTCTTATTTCAACTTGTCTTTAACCCTTACCATGCGGACACGATTGGTTCTGCCTTTGCCACCAGTGTAGATCATGACCAGCCTGCACATTCGTGCAGTCTGATCACGACCTGCACTGTTCGCCATTCAGTCAGTATCTATTTGGTAAGCACCCCTTTTTACAATTAATGGAACTTTCCAAATTGGAAGATGGACAAGTTCATTATAGAAATTCAGCAGGGTACGGGTTAATTTGATGCATTCACCAGTGTGTATCGCACCCCTGTCTGGCTGCTTTATACAGGTTGACCTATTGCAGGTTTAGTCAGGTGTATTTTTATTATCTAGCTCCCACTTTTGATACTGTTGATATTACCCCTGTTTTAATAAGGGATAAAATAAATGACTGTTCAGTCTGTATTGAAGTAAAACTTCAGTTATGTTTTACTCCACCATACCAGGGGACCGTTACTTGAAACAATTTAAACCATTCATGTCAAAAAGGTCAAATCCCAACTTTCTACAATGTCGGTACGTTACATCCACTAAAGTTGTTAAACTGTAACCATACACTGGATATTACTGCAGATTGCTGTGCAGGAGGAAATGGGACAGCCGGGGTACAGTGCAAAAAGGATATGCATTCTTTGTCGCTTACCCCCGTCTGCTCCCAGTCTGGCTTATTTTCCATCATCGCGTACATACTCAACTGGTACAGAAAAACAATACATTGTCAGGAGAACAAAACTGGGCTAAAGTTGAAACCCATATTGCCAGTCATATATACGTTATCAAAATATATCAGTAGTCACTTTACACAAAAACAAACATGACACCGATTGTGTTTTCTTATTTGAAATTCATTTTTGGTAATTATAGAATATAATGTACACGTTGTAATTGAAAATCCAGGCCTTCTCTCATGGCCTTGCAAAAAATTAGGAAAAAAGTAGGCGGTCCCTGCATAAAAAAAAGTAGGAAAAAACAGGAAGTTTGAGGACAAAAAGTAGAAAAAGTAGGAGGTTATTAACATAAAAGTTGCAATGCTTACCTTAATAGCAGATAATACTACACCTAAACCAGGCCCTGAACCAAAATTTTTTGACTGGGACGGGGCACTCGTCTAGAACAACCAAGGTGCACAGCGAGCGCTAAAAGCGGGTAGGTATTGGAGGGGGTTCTTTGCCATGTTAGGGTGGGTCAGGGGGTTCTCCCCCAGGAATTATTTTGTAATACAGACAAGAAATGGTGGCCTCTGGTGCATTTACTGGTGGCTGTACTCCTTCTTTTTTTTTTTTCTTTTTTTTTTTTTGGGGGGGGGGGGGGGGGGCTGGGGGTTCTCTCCCTAGGGCCTGTACACTGGCAACTCAATGATGACCCCAGATGTCTTGACTGGCAGTTTCTGTACTTGAATCAGTGTGCCCATATGGTTTGGTAGGATTATAGGTACCTTGGTATGAGGCAATGTATTGCAGGAGTTTATTTTTTCAATTTTTTCTTTTGTCAAGCAAAAATGTCAAGCAAAAAAGTAGAAGTAGGAGGTTTTCATCAAAAAGTAGGAAAAAGTAGGAGTCAAAATTACGATGATGAAAAGTAGAAAGCACGATGATGAAAAGTCGAAAGTACGATAACGAAAAGTCGAGATTACGATGACGAAAAGTCGAGATTACGATGACGAAAAGTAGAAAGCACGATGGTGAAAAGTCGAAAGCACGATGGTGAAAAGTCGAAAGCACGACGGTGAAAAGTCGAAAGCACGACAGTGAAATGTCGGCGATGGCACTAACGGGACATTGAAGAATGTGTGAGTAGAGCGACAGTATCAAATAAATATCATAAATTGTGTGGTAGGAATTTTTAGATAAATTGTTTTAAAGGCATTTCTATGGTGGCAAACTTCTGCATACAATAACCTGATAAAATATATTAATATTCCTGAAAATTAAACGATCTCTATAGCTATTCGTGGAAATTCAAGTACTTTTCCAGAAAATTCATTTATTCATTATTTACTCAAGCTACAATGTCACTATCAGGTGGAAAATTTACGAGTAAGTGCCCAGTATTACATTAGGTAAGTACGGAAGCTTATTAGGGCCTACAGTTGGTGAGATGTTTTGTGCTAAGTCGACTTGTCTTTACTCGCCTAGATAAGATGTTTTACACATGTCAATAAAATTTATTGACAAAGATTAAAAGTATAGAGGTAATGCAACTTAACCTTTCGCGATATGCTCGATGTTTTTCCCTTTTCGACTTCACTTTTCTCGATATGCTCGATGTTTTTCACTTTTCGACTTAACTTTTCTCAATATGCTCGATGTTTTTCTATTTTCGACAAATATTTAATTGAAAAAAAATATACATCGTGATTTTCGAGATAAACATTGCAGATCACCTCAGTGAGGGGAGGGGGTTGTGATGTGGGGATGGGGTGGAAGAGGGTGGAGTGTTGTTGTGTTATTATGAAATTTCACATGTTCATATTGAAATATAGCTGAAAAATAAAATCATAAATGAAACAATAATTCTGTGCAGACAAGACCACAATTTAGACAAGTTTTGCCTTTTTAGGGGATATAACTCTCGAGTCAATCATGGGAAATGCCTGGTTCAAGAAAGGAACCAAGATCTTTTGGTGGTAAAAGTTATGTGCAAGTTTAGTTAAAATCAACTCACAAACAAGAAGGGTTTTTGTAACAAAAACACATGTCTCCCCCAGCCTCCATGATTTGTAACAGTGACTAGTTGTGCCAAGTAATTTGAAAATCCTTTAAGGGGTTTAAACAATACAGCCCGGACACGATTTGTGAAGGACAGACGGACGAACTTACAGGATTTGTGGGGTAATCCCTTATATTACCTATTATCTTCCTTTGATCCTTTTAACCCCACCATACTAATTTTTAACCCCACAATACCAATTTAACCCCAGAATGACCACAACCTCAGAATGTCAAATTCAACAGAAACGCTAACCCCAAATTTACATGTGGGCACGTCGGGACAGACAGACGGACAGACAGACAACTCGGGGAAAACAATATGTCTCCCTAGAATATTTCTGGCGTAGACATAATGAAACCATCACTGTGCAGACAAGACCAATATAGGCAATTTTTGAACCTGACGTGTTTAAATATCACGTGACATGCATAATTATATCGCTTAAAGTAAAAGTTCTCGAGAAAAAGATGTAACAAGTCGAGTAAATTATGTTGAAATACCAAATACATTTATCTTCTTGTTATGTTTCTTGACGACTTCGCTGAAAGATCTAGTTAGACGTGTAGGAGTTAATCGCATTGACAAATATTTCACGCAATTCGATAAAAAAGTATGCGTAATGATTAAAAACATTTACGTATAATGCATTAATTATCACGCCTTCATCAGATGTTTTTGTTCAAAACGAAAGGACACAAGTTGACTTGACGCGAAACTTTTAGATAAGTGGAGGCCCTGATAAGCTTCCGTAGGTAAGTTATTTTCGCGAAAAAGAAAACTCTCATGAATATAATTTTCACTAAAACACAATGCAAAAAGCAACCATGTTTATGTTAATTTGGAACACTCCCTTATTAAAACCCCTAGGGGCATTACATTAAAAAATTTGCAAAGTGGCTAGGGAGTTTAAGTCTTTATTAAATACTGGCTGTAAATCCAAGTTGTACGGAATGAATTTTAACATATATAACATTTTTATAGCACTTTCATAGAACTGGTATTCATTTTACTTATTTTGGCGTGCTGGTGGCGTTCTTAAAAGGGGTTTTTAATTAGGGAATATACGGCATGCCTTTAAAATAAAGAATTAACTAGAAGATGCTTTTGTAAAGAAGCGCATGTCTCCCCCAATGCAAAGTCGTATAGGCAAGAAGTCAATAGGGGCAGGAGCGAAAGTCAAAGAGACACATGGTTGGCTGCAATAGGGATCATCTACTTGGCATGTCCAGTCATCCCGCTAATTTTCAACACTCTTGGCCTAGTGGTTCTCAAGTCACTGTTCAGTCTCCTGTGACCTTGACCTTTGATCAAGTGACCCCAAAATAAATAAGGGTCATGTACTCTGCATGTCCAATCAATCCTATTAAGTTTCAACATTTTAGGTCAAGTGGTTCTCAAGTTATTTTCCGGAAATGATTTTACATGACCAGGGCCCTGTGACCTTGACCTTTAATAGACTGATCCAAAAATCAATAGGGGTCATCTACTCTGCATGTTCAATCATCCTATGAAGTTTCAACATTCTGGTTCAAGTGGTTCTCAAGTTATTGATCGGAAATTGTTTTCCATGTTCAGGCTCCTGTGACCTTGACCTTTAACAGAGTGACCCTAAAATCAATAAGGATCATCAACTCTGCATGTTCAATCATCCTATGAAGTTTCAACATTCTGGATCAAGAGGTTTTCAAGTTATTGATCGGAAATGGTTATCAATGTTTAGGCCCCTGTGACCTTGACCTTTAAAGGAGTGACCCCAAAAAACAATAGGGGTCATTTACTCTGCATGACCAATCATCCTATGAAGTTTCAATATTCTGGGTCGAGTGGTTCTCAAGTTACTGACTGGCAACGGTTTTCCATGTTCAGGCCCCTGTGACCTTGACCTTTAATAGAGTGACCCCAAAATTGTTTGGGGTCATTTACTCTGCATGTCCAATTATCCTATGAAGTTTTAACATTCTGGGTCAAGAGGTTCTCAAGTTATTGATCGGAAACGGTTTTCCATGTTCAGGCCCCTGTGACCTTTACCTTTAACAGAGTGACCCCAAAATTGATGGGGGTCATGTACTCTTCATGTCCAATCATCCTATTAAGTTTCAACATTCTGGGTCAAGTGGTTCTCAAGTTAATGACCAGAAAAGGTTTTCAATGTTCAGGCCCCTGTGACCTTGACCTTTAACAGAGTGACCCATAAATCAATAGGGGTCATTTACTTTGCACGTACAATCATCCTATGAAGTTTCAACATTCTGGGTCAAGTGGTACTCAAGTTATTGATCGGAAATGGTTTTCAATGTTCAGGCCCCTGTGACATTGACCTTTAACGGAGTGACCCCAAAAACAATAGGGGTCATCTACTCTACATGACCAATCATCCTATAAAGTTTCAACATTCTGGGTCAAGTGGTTCTCTAGTTATTGATCTGAAATGGTTTTCAATGTTCAGGCCCCTGTGACCTTGACCTTTGATGGAGTGACCCAAAAAACAATAGGGGTCGTCTACTCCAGCAACCTTAAAACCCTATGAAGTTTGAAGGTTCTAGATCAAATGGTTCTCCAGTTATTGATCTGAAATGAAGTGTGACGTACGGACGGACGGACAGGGCAAAAACAATATGTCTCCCCATGAGAGGGAGAGACATCATGATCGTCAGAATCGAAACTGGGTATTTTCTTGTTACCTCTGTCTCAACTTAAATCTGTAAAATCATAAATCAATAGTTTATGGGTATTAAAAATACCTTCTACTTTATATTAAATCTACATTGCATGACTAACTCATTCGATCTTTTTTCTACACATTTTACAGATACTTTTTTATGAATAAAAGCTGTCTCTCACGTACTGAATAACTTCAGATATGACTTCAATAACAAATATAACATGAAAACCTTGCTTTCAGTGTTGGTTTACTTTTCGGGTTATGAACACCAATTCAAAATGGGGTCAAATCGGTGTCGGCCAGGCGCTTGCTTTTCTGTTGAACCCCCTCCCCCAACACACCCAACTATAATCTCTCAATATTTACTGCAAAATTAATACTATTATTTTTCAATTTTTCAATTATATCAAAGATTCTTATTGATTTATGTTACACATGGAGGACAGTAAAACAGAATGTTACATAGTCTGAGGGCATAAACCCCAAGTCTGATAACCAGTCTAATATTATAGCCTGGCCATTGGTTAGTTTCAAGTTTGTATCACAAACAACCAATCAGATGCTGATGTTTTATAGACTGGTTACCTCATCCAAAGTTCAGGTGCTCTCACAACTGAACAATTTGTGTATCAATACAACATCTTTCACTAAATGTGATTATACATCTGAACAGCACTTTGTCTGTGGGGAAAAAGACATCATTTGTGAATGGTTGCCTCCGTTTCTCCAACTTCAGAAAATATGGAAGTGATAAAAACTTGCGGGGAAAGTGTGTTAAGGGGCACCCACTCCCATCTATATCCACTCCAAGAAAAATGTTAACACACAACTGCACTTATTTGAGAGTAAGTATACAAAAAATGTACAAAGTTTCAAATGAGGAAAAAAAATACTTTTTGGACATTGGTGCATCACTCACTTCTCTCCACCCTAACAAAAATAAACATGTCACACACATCTACACTATAATGGTGATCAAGTGATTGGAAGTTTAATGGGTATCTAAATTATAACTATTGGAATAAGTTAATCAACTCAACCTTGATAAGGGATGAGTGCACCCCTCCACCTTTGTCTATCCTTGCAAAAAAATATGACACTAATATCCAGTTTGTTGTGGTTTCAAAAGAAAGGATTTTTTAGGCTTTAATATACTCCCCCAAGAAAAAAATAATATATGTTCATTTATTATCCCTACTAATACAGACACTGTGTGAGCTGACCTGTGCAGCTGACTTAGCCAGCTCCTTGTTAACAGACAGTCTGGTTCTTTTAATGTGCTCAATGTACAGCATCAGTGCCATCTATCCCAAGAACCAGTGCTGACCTTAATTAGGTGCACAACACTCAAGAGCATCTCAGAAATTTTATTGCCAGGACCCATATTTGAACCCCAGCCCTCTGGATTGAGTCAAGCATGTTACCACTAGACCACCAGGCCACTCTTTCAACTTAGCTACAGGTAATCATATAGTACCAAGACCAAACACCATCTAAAGCATTTTTTATTTTGTTTCTAGCTGAAAAATACAAGACATGAGATTACTGATGATGACTGAAACAAGTGCTACATTAATGTAACTATGGCAACTAAAATATTCATGATCATTCTAAAAACATGAGAAATGATAAAAAAAATGTATATACAAAAATGATAAAAAAATGTAAAACTACTTTGGTCCAGATCATATTTTTTTTTTATAAAAATGTTATAAATCAACATTTACAGGTCCAAATCTGACAGTTTAGCTAACTGTGCTCCATGGATGGCCAAGACAGATTTCATGAAAATGAGAAAAGGGAGACAATTACTTTTTAATTGAATAACTGCAGATTACAAAATAACACATGGGTAGTATTGCATCTTAACAAAGCAGAGAAATAGCAATTATGAAAACATCAATGAGCCTCAATACATTGTAATGGAAACATGTAATAGCTAATGTATTTAAAGCTATGGAATTGGTGTTAGAAAGAGACATAGGTACAAATAATAATCCGTATTCCCAGCACATGAGTGGTGTGAAAGATAGAGGAGGATTTTTTCAATTATTATGCACTTTACAACATCAACTACTGGAGGTCAAAATAGGTATGGTATGGTGTGTTTATCACATTGACGCACATCTTTGGCCATATCGCAACTTAACTTTCAATGATAGAGGAAGACCCAAGGTTCACCTACTGACAAAATGTTTGGCATTGGTGGACACCAGGGTAGAACCACCTACCTGTGCCAAATCACCTGAACTGTTTCCAATATAATTCCACAATCCCAAGCACAGCTGTGAACCTACGGGATTGAGGGGCAAGTGATGCAAAGTTAGAGAATATATAAAATAAATCACGGGGCCCCTTAAATATATTTACACACCAGTGCAGATATCCCTATGTATTGATGGTCACTATGGAGGTTAGGCTCACTGTCAGATCTGGACAATACAATAATACTAGCAAAACTTAAACAATATAAATGGCACCACTAATACATCACTGAACTGTATATATAACAATAACAACAATAGCTCTAAAAATAATCACTAACTATTCATGTAATATTCTTTACAAACATACTGGAAAAACTTAATTTTCAAATCCCCACTAGAGACATTTTTAGTTCACAAAAAATAACTTCACTCTTCATAACTGTCAAATACTATGCCTGCTGTGTGAGACAATATTGAATTTAAATACCTGCCCATAGACAGCTCCAGGCTTTGTGAGATATAAGCTGAATAGTTATTCTTTCCTATTATGTGTGTGCCAGGAACCAGGCTATGTGACATCCAAGTACTAACCTGTTCTCTGCAAGTAACTGCCAACTTCTCCACATAAATCAGAGGTGGAGGAGGAATGATTTTAAATACAATGTCTTTCAGAGAACATACACCTTGCTTAGGGCTCGCACTCACAACCCTGTCATCCAAAGACCTGCAATCTCCCTACTATGGTAAATGATAGGGCACAATAACCTAATTCACAAATTATTAATTCACATTTGAGCCGCGCCATGAGAAAACCAACATAGTGGCTTTGCGACCAGCATGGATCTAGACCAGTCTGCGTATCCGCGCAGTCTGGGCAGGATCCATGCTGTTCGCTTTCAAAGCCTATAGCAATTAGAGAAACTGTTAGCAAACAGCATGGATCCTGACCAGACTCCGCAGATGCGCAGGCTGGTCTGGATCCATTCTGGTCGCAAAGCCACTATTTTGGTTTTCTCATGGCATGGCTCATTTCTCTATAGAACAACATAATGCCACAATCAAAATTATAATACCAAGATAGACTTAATCCATCCATCAGCTCATGAATTATATTTTTTAAATTTACAGTAATGATAATTTTTCAAAGCAAATTCAAACAGAATATTTTAATGAAACTTGCTGCTTGCAATGTTTCTAACCAACTGAATGTCATCACGCTAACAGTCTTATATCACACTGGATTGGGACTTGAAAACTGGTCTTTAAAATTCTAAATTTCCTAAATACACATTTATCTAGCAAAAGTTTTGTGTCAGAAAGGTTATTTGAATATAAGAATATTGTGTAATAATTAGCTAAATAAAACAAATCAAACTTGGTCCCTATTTATCTGAAATGATTCTGACAAAATACCCTTCTGTATAGTAACAGATAATAATGCCAATGTCAAATATATTACTGAACAAAACTAGTAAGAATATAAAACATCATTCATATAAAACTACGCCATAAATTACGTATGGACGGTGAAATCATACAATTATTTTTATCAAGCAGAAAATCAAACTCCAATGTTTAAGTATTAATCAATTTGATTCAAATTCAAAGCAGGACAACATATTCTCAACAATATCACAAAACTATAAAAATGAAAGTAACTATATACAAAAATATACACTGATAGCACATCATTTACAACATAAATTATTGCTATTCAAATCACATCATGATATTTGTATTGCTTTGATTAAACAATCTATTATTTTATCAAACTCTGATATAAAAATCCACTCTAACAGGACTTTTTCGTGACTTTGTAAGATATAGATTTATGTTTAACATCATTCTAAAAGTCTCCTAGGATTGTATGATATAACAGGAATTTTTTGAGTTTTGAAAGTATCTTGACTATTTCATATCCATTGGCTGAAAATGTAACTTTCATAAAAAAAATCCTGTGTAAAGTTGGGAAAAAATCGTTTTTACATTCCACGTGGGAATGCAATCTCGTAATATTGAATTTCCAAAAAAAGGTATCCCTTACCATAAAAAAACGAACAAAATAGTTCCAAAAAGTTTTTCTACCTCCATCGTCACTCTTAACCTGGAGGACATATCTAATATATTGTGTGTCATATAGATACAATGTGTATAATATTGGCATTTCATACAACTTTTCACTGACGTCAATTTGTGCTTAAAATAAACGCACACAAAAATTGACGATCGCTATACCAACACCAAATTGTGTGTCCTCATTGACTGTACAGAGAATAAGCATGCAGGGGAGACTACTGCATTTTAACTCTGTTTCCAACTAATGATAAAATTCAGCAAATGCATGGATGTAAGAAAACAACTCAATTAGCTGGATAATTAAATGATCTTACTCTGATTGCTGTATAAATGAGCCGTGCCATGAGAAAACCAACATAGTGTGTTTGCGACCAGCATGGATCCAGACCAGCCTGCGCATCCGCGCAGTCTGGTCAGGATCAATGCTGTTTGCTAACAGTTTCTCTAATTGCAATAGGCTTTGAAGGCGAACAGCATGGATCCTGACCAGACTGCGCGGATGCAGGCTGGTCTGGATCCATGCTGGTCGCAAACCCACTATGTTGGTTTTCTCATGGCACGGCTCAAATCTGCTAAAACATTAACAATATATCTCTGTACTAGTACCTGCCAATTTTAGCCTTTTAAAAAAAAACTGCTAAGTTTTCGGAATGCTGCTAAGTACAAAATAACAAGTCTGCAATAAATTTACCTTTCCAGAAAAATAATCTGAACACTTCATTAAAATTGTTTTTTGTCTTCAAATCACAAAACTCAAAATCAATTTTCATTATCTGTCAATTTTCTCAACGTTTCTATTTTTCACACTGTGTATGCCATTTATATGCTATGATTCTCTGTAAGTTTCAAACAGTTCAAGTCTTAAATGCATAATACACATTTTATACAAAATATACATTTGCAAGTGAATACACAGATTTTATATGCAAATGTGTAAAGCAGAGCTTACTAGTGCCAATAAAGACATGTAGTACACAATTTGTACAATATTGAAACAACATAAATATGAAAACATTACTATTACAAATGCTCAACACATATATGGCAGTGCATAACATATAAGATGTTACACATGACTAAAAATATATATTACACAGTACATACACATTTATATAATACATTGAATTATATGCAAATTTTTCACAGATGTATTATGTTAAAACACACATTTACAGAATAAATATATGACACGGAGACGACTTTGGTCCAATATTGTAAGATACAAAATAATCACAGAACAATATATACAGAATACAATGTTAAAGCTATAAAACATGCAAAATATACACAAACTGGGTAGAGACATTTTTTGTTCATAATACAAAACAATTCTGTTTAAAGACAAATGTTTGGCTGCGGTGCAAAAGGAAATGTCTGTTTTGGAAAAGAAACACTTTCTCAAATGTGGGATATGTAGTACATCATTCTATGTTGTATAAATGTCAACAATCAGCCGTTCCCTTTCTCAAAATCAGCTTAAATTATTAAAATTATTCCAGGAAAATGAATTTAATCACAATTATGGGCTTATTGCTCTTGATGTTCCAATGTTAATTCTGTCTGACAGGATTTCATAAATCATTTTTGGAAGTGAAAGTCTTTCAAAACTGGCGCAAAAACGAGAGTTATGAACATTAAATTTTCAATAATTGATAAAAAAAATGGAAGCCATTTTGTTTCCATGGCAACATTTAACAAAATGGTGGATTCATCTAATTTCTATTTTAACTGTATTTCTTTAATCTACTTTTTCAAACTATAACAAATGAAATTTCAATGTTTTGCACCTTAAACACAATTTAATGTTAGATATTAATCCAATAAGCAAGGTCTTCCCATTGCTTATCATCTGATTTACTTTCTGTCCATACTTCAGGTGTAATTTTTTTAAACTGACCACCGGGGTGTTTCCTTTCACACAAAATCAACATACTTTGAGGAATTCCTTTACCTTAATTAAAAACAAAAGTAATTTTTGTTGGATTTAGTCACACCAACCAAGTTTAAGGTCATATGGCAACCTTGCCAGCTTTTGATACTGAAGGCAGACCACAGGTGCTCAAGTAGGCCTAACATGGAGAATCCTAAACCCCAAACAAAGTTTAAAACCCGCAACCTTTCACAGCACGTGATTCAAAGGGACATTAACAACCAAGCCACATGGGCCCCTTGTAATTATAAAACATCAGATAATTTGTCATTTAAAATCTGATTTAAAAACAATACAATACACATATACAAACAGACAGACAGACAGACAGACATACAAAGAAGACTAGATATCTAACAGTTTCAAACAACAATAACATGGTATATAAATAACGACAAGTAATATTCACCAGGCAAAATTAAGCACATATTGCAAATACTTGAAAAAAATACTTTATATTCACCATAATATTTGTGGCAGACTACCACAAAATTTATATTTAAACAATTCTATAAAATATGAAATAAACTGGACAGAGAGATAATGCATTTTTGTTTTTTTGGCTGCCTTTAAATAGTGTCAAAAAATATTTTTCAAATTACACAAAACTACAGGCACTGTATTACACCAGGTACACACCTTAATATTGTTTCAGTTAATGTAGTATAAATTCTATTTCAATAGTAATCTCTTGTCACCTCAGCACAGAAATTGGGTAACAGCTTCTTTTATATTAGTGCAGTTATCCACTTTTTGCACTGGGGTGTCAATATTTAACGAGTAAGACCTTGAAAGATCATCACTCATTTCCTTTGAACATTTTTCTTCTTTTTTAAAAGAAAAGGATCTTATATTTCGGAGCGTGAAAAGTTATGGCACAATTCTACAATGACACAGATATGTTGTTTGTTTTAATGCTGCCTTCTGGAACATATATGAGCCGTGCCATGGGAAAACCAACATACTGGCTTTGCGACCAGCATGGATCCAGACCAGCCTGCGCATCCGCGCAGTCTGGTCAGGATCCATGCTGTTCGCTAACAGTTTCTCCAATTCCAATAGGCTTTAAAAGCGAACAGCATGGATCCTGACCAGACTGCGCGGATGCGCAGGCTGGTCTGGATCCATGCTGGTTGCAAACCCACTATGTTGGTTTTCTCATGGCACGGCTCATATGTAATATTATACTTATTTGTGTATGAACTAATGCTCATTAAACAAGAGGACCATGATGGTCCTGAATCGCTCACCTGTCCCAACATGACCCAGTTTTGAACTGAGTATGACGTCGTTCTTTTTCTATTATTTGACATAGTGACCTAGTTTTTGAGCTCATGTGACCCAGTTTTGAATCTGACCTAGATATCATCAAGATGAACATTCAGACCAACTTTCATACAGATCCCATGAAAAATATGGCCTCTAGAGAGGTCACAAGGTTTTTTCATTATTTGACCTACTGACCTAGTTATTGATGGCACGTGACCCAGTTTCAAACTTGACCTAGATATCATCAAGATGAACATTCTGACCAATTTTCATGAAGATCCACTCAAAAGTATGGCCTCTAGAGAGGTCACAAGCTTTTTCTATTTTTAGACCTAATGACCTAGTTTTTGACCGCAGCTGACCCAGTTTCGAAACTGATCTAGATATCATCAAGATGAACATTCAGACCAACTTTCATACAGATCCCATGAAAAATATGGCCTCTAGAGAGGTCACAATGTTTTTTCATTATTTGACCTACTGACCTAGTTATTGAAGGCACGTGACCCAGTTTCGAACCTGACCTGACATCATCAAGATGAACATTCTGACCAATTTTCATGAAGATCCATTCAAAAGTATGGCCTCTAGAGAGGTCACAAGGTTTTTCTATTATTTGACCTACTGACCTAGTTTTTGAAGGCACGTGACCCAGTTTCGAACTTGACCTAGATATCATCAAGATGAACATTCTGACCAATTTTCATGAAGATCATTTAAAAATATGGCCTCTAGAGAGGTCACAAGGTTTTTCTATTTTTAGACCTACTGACCTAGTTTTTGACCGCACGTAACCCAGTTTCGAACTTGACCTAGATATCATCAAGATGAACATTCTGACCAACTTTCATAAAGATCCCATGAAAAATATGGCTTCTAGAGAGGTCACAAGGTTTTTTTATTATTTGACCTACTGACCTAGTTATTGATGGCACGTGACCCAGTTTCAAACTTGACCTAGATATCATCAAGGTGAACATTCTGACCAATTTTCATGAAGATCCATTCAAAAGTATGACCTCTACAGAGGTCACAAGGTTTTTCTATTTTTAGACCTAATGACCTAGTTTTTGCCTGCATGTGACCCAGTTTCGAACTTGACCTAGATATCATCAAGATGAATATTCAGACCAACTTTCATACAGATCCCATGAAAAATATGGCCTCTAGAGAGGTCACAAGGTTTTTCTATTATTTGACCTACTGACCTAGTTTTTGAAGGCACGTGACCCAGTTTCAAACTTGACCTAGATATCATCAAGATGAACATTCTGACCAATTTTCATGAAGATCATGTAAAAATATGGCCTCTAGAGAGGTCACAAGGTTTTTCTATTTTTAGACCTACTGACCTAGTTTTTGACCGCACGTGACCCAGTTTCGAACTTGACCTAGATATCATCAAGATGAACATTCTGACAAACTTTCATAAAGATCCCATGAAAAATGTGACCTCTAGAGAGGTCACAAGCAAAAGTTTACGCACGCACGGACGCACGGACGGACGCTGCACGATCACAAAAGCTCACACTGTCACTTTGTGACATGTGAGCTAAAAACCATAAACCTCATCCAACCATTATGGACCAACTAGTTTTGCCTCATTTACAGACAAAAAGCAAAGCATATAGCCTTGTGTAAAAACTGATATGTTGATTGTGTAAATCATTTAAAAAACTAGATGTGTGTGCATAGGACACAGGTGACCCCACTTCCAGTCACTGTACACGGCTTCATGACAACCCTCTGTTTTATGACCCTAGATGAATAACATTTTGAGATACTTTTATGCCCTTAATGCATATTTCTGAGTAAGTCAAGGGCCGTAACTCTGGTTTTGCAGAGTGAAATTGAGAAAAATCTCAGGTGCACAAATTCACATGCTGAACAATATTCCTACATGGTTTCATGACTCTAGGTGCAATATTTTTTAAAATACATGCAAAACAAACTTTTAAGCAGTCAAATCAAGGGCCATAACTCTGGTCTGGCTCAGTGAAATCCCAAACAGAACACTAGTGCACAACTTTGCATCCTATATAACAATCCCCTAATGTTTTATGACTCTTAAGTCAAATACCTTTTGAGATACATGCAACACAAATTTTTAGGCCCTTTTTATGCATATTTTGAATAAGTCATGGGCCAAAACTCTGGTCTGTGTGAGATCCCAATAAAATCTCCAGGTGCACCACTTCAAATGCTGAATAACAATCCTGTGAGGTTTAATGACTCTGGGTCAAATACTTTTTGAGATATGCACAACACAAATTCAGATGGACAGACAAGAGCAACTCTTTAAGTGCCCCACACAAAAAAAATTTGGAGGGCACAACAACTTAAGTAAGCACAGAAAATAATACTATAATTAAATGCCTATTTTGTAATGCATTGTGACAATTTTGTGACATTTTCGTTAAAGGTGGTCAAACACATTTCAGCAGCATTTTTTTTCATAAGACATAATTTATCTAAAAACAGAATAACAGATAACATAAAGTTGCATTCTTATCTGAAAAATATGCTTCATTATACAGTTATTGACTGTCAATATCATTTTACAGGTCTGTAAATATTATATTGACTGAAACATAAGTCTATAATTGTTATATTATATGCCCTTCTCAAATGCACTCATTTGACTGGCCTATATTTCATACATATAAGAAGAGTCATTATCACTTTTGCGGGTCAATATCGCTTTTTGTGGACCCGCGCGTGCACCCCTTTCGACCAATCAAATGAGTGCATTTGAGAAGGGTATATAATACTGTTTTATAATAACCTTACTTTAAGGAATAAATATTTAACTTTCTATTTTCAAAATGCTAAATGTCCAAATTTTCAGCTGTGTGTGACAGCAGTACCTGAATTTCAATTTTCTGAACTAAACATCAAATTACATCATCATATATTTTCCTATAAATATTAACAAATTTACCTTAAAATTACACAGATACCATTTAACTTGCTCAAGTAATATTGACACATGTGCTAATAATGTTATTGGTATACTTCAAGTCCCTTGCAAAACACGTTCTGACTTTGACGTCATTTAGCAATGGATGTAATAAAAAGGTTAATAAACTGCTGGGGAACGCCTCTAAGCCGAATGGCACACCTTAGTAGCCCTCAAGCCATTATTTGCACTAGATGTGCCATTATGGCAAGAATGCACACCACGGACATACATTAACCTCTAAGTAATACAATTATTCAAACTGCAATGTAATTTCTGAGCACTTATTTAATTTGTAAGTGTTAATATTCAGTCAAAAAATCTGTCTGACCACATTTAACTACCCACACAAATGTTTCAAAAATCATCTTAATGACAAGACTGTTTGGATACTCTAAAAAACAAGAGGGCCATGAAGGCCCTGTATCGCTCACCTGACCTATTGACCTAAAGATCATCAAGATCAACATTCTGACCAAGTTTCATTAAGATATGGTCATAAATGTAGCCTCTAAAGTGTTAACTAGCTTTTCCTTTGATTTGACCCGGTGACCTAGTTTTTGCCCCCACATGACCCAGATTCGAACTTGACCTAAAGATCATCAAGATTAACATTCTGATTAAGTTTCATGAAGATACAGTCATAAATCTGGCCTCTAGAGTCTTAACAAGCTTTTCCTTTGATTTGACCTAGTGACCTAGTTTTTTAACACACCTGACCCAGATTTAAACTTGACCTATAGATCATCAAGATTAACATTCTGACCAAGTTTCATTAAGATATGGTCATAAATGTGGCCTCTAAAGTGTTAACTAACTATTCCTTTTATTTGACCCCCATGACCTAGTTTTTGACCCGACATGACCCAGATTCGAACTTGACCTAAAGACCATCAAGTTTAACATTCTGACTAAGTTTCATGAAGATATAGTCAAAAATGTGGCCTCTAGAGTGTTAACAAGCTTTTCCTTTGATATGACCTAGTGACCTAGTTTTTGACTCCATCTGACCCAGATTTAAACTTGACCTAAAGATTATCAAGATTAACATTCTGACCAAGTTTCATTAAGATATGGTCATAAACGTGGCCTCTACAGTGTTAATTAGCTTTTCCTTTGATTTGACCCGGTGACCTAGTTTTTGACCCGGCATGACCCAGATTCAAAATTGCCCTAAAGATCATCAAGTTTAACATTCTGACTAAGTTTCATGAAGATATAGTCATAAATGTGGCCTCTAGAGTGTTAACAAGCTTTTCCTTTGATATGACCTAGTGACCTAGTTTTTGACCCCACCTAACCCAGATTTGAACTTGAGCTATAGATCATCAAGATTTGACCAAGTTTCATTAAGGTATGGTCATAAATGTGGCCTCTAGTGTAAACTAGCTTTTCATTTGATTTGGCTTGGTGACCTAGTTTTTTAGCCTACATGACCCAGATTCAAACTGGACCTTAAGATCATCAATATTAACAATCTGACCAAGTTTCATGAAGATACAGTCATAAATGCGGCTTCAACAGTGTTAACAAGCTTTTCCTTTGATTTGACCTGGTGACCTAGTTTATGATCCCAGATAACCAAATATCGAAATCGTCCAAGATTTTATTAAGGGTAACATTCTGACCAAGTTTCATTAAGATTGGGCCAAAAATGTGACCTCTAGAGTGTTAACAAGCTTTTTCTTTGATTTGACCTGGTGACCTAGTTTTTGACCCCAGATGACCCAATATCGAACTCGTCCAAGATTTTATTGAGGGTAACATCCTGACCAAGTTTCATTAAGATTGGGCCAAAATTGTGACCTCTAGAGTGTTAACAAGCTTTTCCTTTGATTTGACCTGATGACCTAGTTTTTGACCCCAGATGACTTAATATCGAACTCATCCAAGATTTTATTGAGGGTAACATTCTGACCAAGTTTCATTAAGATTGGGCCAAAAATGTGACCTCTAGAGTGTTAACAAGCTTTTCCTTTGATTTGACCTGATGACCTAGTTTTTGATCCCAGATGACCCAATATCGAACTCGTCCAAGATTTTATTGAGGGTAACATTCTGACCAAGTTTCATTAAGATTGGGTCAAAAATGTGACCTCTAGAGTGTTAACAGTCAAATTGTTGACGACGGACGGACGGACGGACGGACGGACGGACGGACGACGGACGACGACGGACGCCGGACACAGGGTGATCACTAAAGCTCACCTTTGAGCACTTCGTGCTCAGGTGAGCTAAAAACAATTCACTTTTTTAATCGTAACCTTATCAATCAGCTGACAAAATGATCAAAATTTGGTCATGATAATGCTTAAATGACTTGTGAGAAAAACTGATTTAACCTAGGGACAATACAAGCATGAGATCTTCAATTTCAAAAGTCATCATATGAAAATATAAAATTTCTCAAGGCCTACAAGCTAATTTGATTTATTTTGTATGGGACTTAGTGTCAACAAAAGAGTAAGTATTTTAGCCTATCTACAAATTCAGGTAACAATACAAATTCATGCCTTGCACACATTATGTACTGGCTGATAAAGATAAGTTAGCCAGTCTAACTTTACAAGAAAGTTTTTTAATCAGACAATCTTTACCCAAAAAATAAGAAAACTTTAAACAACCATTTCAAAACACTTCACAAAAATGTACAGATATCCAGTACACAAAAATTTCTTATTTCATCATTTTAATAAAACTTAAAGGGGCACGTCTCCAGATATATGGCACAATTTCAATTTTTTCAAAAGACTGCTAACAGAAACAAGAGCACTGCCTTGTGGGTGGAGATGCTCATCTGACTTTTTTCTGTATAACAGAAATATTGTCCTACCCATGATTTTCTAAGTCCAAAAGGGGCCATAATTCTTACAAAAAGCAATGTAGAGTTATGGTACTTGCTGTGCAGAGTCAGCTTTTAATGGCAAATAAAAAGCAAAACCTTTGACCGTTAATGAGAAAAGCTGACCTAAACACAAAACTTAACCAAGAAATCTGAAAACTGACTTTTTCTGTATAATAGAAATATTGTCCTACCCATGATTTTATAAGTCCAAAAAGGCCCATAATTCTTGCAAGCATGAGGACCATGATGGTCCTGAATCGCTCACCTGTCCCAACATGACCCAGTTTTGAACTAAGCATGACATTGTTTTTTCTATTATTTGACATAGTGACCTAGTTTTTGAGCTCATGTAACACAGTTTTGAACTTGATTTAGATATCATAAAGATAAAAATTTTGACCAATTTTCATGAAGATCCACTGAAAAATATGACCTCTAGAGAGGTCACAAGGTTTTTCTATTATTTGACCTAATGACATGCTTTTCGAAGGCACGTGACCCAGTTTCAAAATTGACCTAGATATCATCAAGGTGAACATTCTCGCCAATTTTCATGAAGATCTCATGAAAAGAATGGCCTCTAGAGAGGTCACAAGGTTTTTCTATTTTTAGACCTACTGACCTAGTTTTTGACCGCACATGACCCAGTTTCGACCTTGACTTAGAAATCATCAAGGTGAACATTCTGACCAATTTTCATGAAGATCCATTGAAAAATATGGCCTCTAGAGAGTTCAAAAGGTTTTTCTATTTTTAGATCTAATGACCTAGTTTTTGATGGCATGTGACCCAGTTTTGAACCTGAACTAGATATCATCAAAATGAACATTCAGACTAACTTTCATACAGATCCCATGAAAAATATGGCCTCCAGAGAGGTCACAAGGTTTCTCTATTTTTAGACCTACTGACGTAGTTTTTGACCGCACGTGACCCAGTTTCGAACCTGACCTAGATATCATCAAGGTGAACATTCTGACCAATTTTCATGAAGATCCATGAAAAATATGGCCTCTAGGAAGGTCACAAGGTTTTTCTATTTTTAGACCTACTGACCTAGTTTTGGACCGCATGTAATCCAGTTTTGAACTTGACCTAGACATCATCAATATTAACATTCTGACCAACTTTCATAAAAATCCCATGAAAAAAGTGATCTCTAGAGTGGTCACAAGCAAAAGTTAACGGACGCATGGACGTCGGACGCCACGCGATCACAAAAGCTCACCTTGTCACTTTGTGACTGGTGAGCTAAAAACAGGATGGAGTTATGTTTCATGCTGTACAGAGTCAGCTTTTGATGGTGAACAAGTGTTGCAAGTTTTAAAGAAATAGCCTTTGATAGTTTAAGAGAAAAGTTGACCTAAACATAAAACTTAACCAAGAAATCTGATATTTTCTAAGTCCAAAAGGGGCCATAATTCTTGCAAAAAGCAGGATGGAGTTATGTTTCTTGTTGTACAGTCAGTTATTGATGTTGAACAGAGTTGCAAGTTTTGAAGAAATAGCTGTGATTGTTTATGAGAAAAGCTGACCTAAACATAAAACTTAACTAGGCAAGGCTGACGCAGACGCAGGCGCCAACGACGATCAAGTGACGACGATAACTATTAATTTTTTCCCAAAAATCATATGATCTAAAAATGATAAAAATTAACATAAATTAGCTAAAGAACTGTTTTTAGTTGTTATTTTACAATTATTACACAAACTGTGCTCCTTCTTTTTTCTATTTTTTTCCACTATGACAAACACAGTAGGTAGCTTTTTCAGACCTCATAATGTATCTTTCATGAGTGATTATCTCCTCAACTCACTGAATTTCTTTGCAATTACAATTATATATTAACAAAGAAAAGAACTTTCTAACTTTTGAAAAGATGGGCATATATCTGCTGGCATGCCACTGCCTAACCAAGTAAGATCTTCTTTCGAACACTCTATTGTATAATACCATTCCTCAGAAAATTAAAGTCACATATAAATACATAAGACCATTCTTTTCTCTAAATAATGCATTTTTTCTAAATGAGAAAATTCTATTTCTCATGTGTATAAGTTATTATGGCCTCAGTCGTCACATTGTGAGATTGAAATGTTCCATCGCTGCATTTCTTGCACACCGTCTGCTGTGTTGGTACAATCCACTGTGTGCAGCGAAGGCTTTCCCGCAACGTCCACAGGAATACGGCTTCTCTCCAGTATGAACCCTCTTATGTGTAATTAGCGGCCCTTTCTGTGTGAAACTCTTCCCACAGTACTCACAACCATAATTTCTAATGCCGAGATGGGATTGTTTATGTGAAAACATGGACGTTGCTTTTAGAATTTTACCGCAAATGTTACATTTGACATACCCGTTCCCGATACTAATACCCATTGGACGGACAACACCAGGAGGAAGCGACTCATCAAGATCCTTCCTTGGACGACCCCTTTTCCTGATAAGGTTGTCATTGGGCATGTCGTTTTCTTGGTTGTTTTGACTAGGTGGACTGGATTCTGCCAACTGCCTTGGAACAGAATTTACTGCCGGCAGAGAAGGGACCTTACGTGGACGTCCTCGTTTCCGTGGTGATGGATCAAACTGGCCTTGTACACCGATTTGGTTTTTTTGCATTTCATCCTCATGACTGGAGTTGGCAGAATTCTTAAACAAACCTGAAAATTGCACCAATATATTTTACAAATACAGTAAAATTTACATGTACAACAACATTTCAAATAAGTCCAAATCAACAGTATTTCTTTATACTAGCTTTAAACATTTTTTCTTAAATACCAATATTTCTCATTGTTACATCTTTAAATTTAATCTAAGCTCAAAAACTGATTGAACTCGAAGATATCAAGCTCGGAGAATGACAATAAAACTATTTTCTCCTTTGTTGTTATGTTGTGTATATATACAAAATGATACGTTTATTGTTTACTTACCAAATGTTCTAGCTAATAGTGCATGTCACCATTTTGATTCATATTTAATTTGAGTAAAACAATAAAACTGCAATATTGATTCAGTTATATAGCTACTAAAGCAAAGAGAAAGGCCTTTGTACTGGTGTATTCAAATGCAGTAAAAATATAATACCATACCATCATAGCTACAAACTGCTTCAAATTACGAAAATATATTTTATACAGGGAATGATCTGTGGACAATTCATTGGTCAACAGACTACAAAGTTATAGGTTGCTGGCTCAATTTCTCTATCATCAAACTCAAATATTGAGGTTTTCTTATTAAATCTTTGCGACAAGATCCAGAGTGGAATGTAAAGGAAACCTAATAGAGGCTTCTGCAGGACTGTATTGTCTAATGTTGCTTCATCTTCTAAATTCCTCTAAAAGAGTAGCCACATGTTTAACTATTTGCAAATGTAGTAACCTAGGGGTAAACCCCTATGAATTTTCTGCTGCCAGGAGTAGGTAAAATTATAGTAAAGGTCACTCTGTGACTTTCATTTTTTCGCTTCATAGAATGTCTTCTTCTAAATATCTAAAAGAATGAAAACTGATTACTTTCATTTACCTAAAAAATGTAAGATATTTTTCTAAAGAGTAATTTTCATTTATCTCACAGAATTTAAGATACTCTTCTAAGGACACCTTTTATTTATCTCATGGAATGTGTTTTTTTAAAGGTTAAATTTATTTATCTCATAGACCATATGTCTAATACTTTTCTAGGGATGACTTTAATTGTCTCATAAAATGAATTTTTCAAAGGATTAACATTAATCTTTCATTTGTCTCATTAACACATCTGTGGATGTCTCTAAATTGTTTTTGGTTCTTGTAACATGTGTAAATGTAGAATTCTGCTCAATAGCATGTATTTCCACTACCATACAAGAACAGACGACTCAATCAAACCGAGCCTGCAACAGTTTCATTTATCTTGCCTTGAGCTGCCTGTGAAGTTTCCACCTTTTCTATTTTATTCTAAATGTTACTTGCATTTGTCTCGGAATGTATTCTTTTAATATACGTTTACTTTTTATTTATCACATAGAATACATTCTCCTTAACTTCATTTATCTCATAAAATTTATTCATCTATAAAATTTACTTCCATTATATCACAGCATGTACTCTTACAAGAATTATTCTCATTTACCTTAAAGAATATATTACTTTTATTTGGCAAAAAGTCTCTATTCTTCTATATTTTACTTTCAACATAATGTCTCACAGAACGCTAAACCTGCCTTAGAAGTCACCTGTGTTAAGCAGCCACTTGTGTTAAACAGGCAGAAAGCTTAAATCACAAACTGAGGGTTCAACGCAATAAGGGCGTATCTACATATAATTATTATATGTAGATACGCCCTTAATGCGTCGAACCCTGGAAATGGACTTTCTGCTATAATTTTAGCCTGCCTTAAGCAGCCAGACTGTGTTGTTCCCTTGACTGGTTGCTAATTAATATAAGGTTAACAGTACTACTGAGTATTGCTTATCTTGCTCAGCATGGAAGGTTTCTAATATCTCCCCATGATGATCGTAATGATGTCAGTCTGTATTCTGTGTACCCTTGCTTTTTATGTGTGTTTGTCAATGTCTCCTAGTCTTGTGCACGCGATGTGTGCTGTGTGTTGCTTTGGAGTCTCAGGTTGCATTTATGGAATATGGCGCTCTACCTGTTGGATATTCCTTAATTCTTTTTTTTTTTGTATAAGGTTTGAGGTTCTAACCTGGTGTACACCTGTCCTGTCCTGGAAATAATGTTTTTGAGAGGAAACTGTCAACACAATGGCCATATAACATGTTGGAAGAGGATATAAGGTGCCTCTTTGAATTTTACTAAATTCAGACATACTTAAAAGCACATGGATATCACCACAGGTGGCAGTAACGTACCTAGGATACAGTATGGGTCCATGAGCCATATGCCCTTAAATTTACTACAATTATAATGTTTTCTTAGGAAAAAAATGACAAAAAGCCATTTTGAAAAATTTTTTGCTCCTGTGACAATGAGCCATGAGAAAGGTGATCAAGAACAGTTTGACATGTGCATTGCTTCCAGGTCCGTATTTTTTTTTCAAAACAGTATTTCCTTATCAATGGTTGGCCGCCTTTTCGGCAAAAGATTAATCTTTCAGAAAAACCTTACTTCAAAACCCAGTTCCAAACCGTTTACGCATCACGAGCGAGCAACGGCATACGAAATGATAGTGATTTCTCCACCCGAATAAATCCCACACATTTTTAGCACCGAAGTCTCCCCAGTAAAACAAATCAAGTACACCATGTCATTTAAAAATAGCACTACAAGCAGTCAGAATAGGCTAAATGTAAACTGACAAGACTAAAAATAAGGTTCAATTCTACTTAATTACTTACCAGTTGTTATTTATTTGAATTTGGTAAATAATCCTCGTGAGCCATCGCTGCTTGTTTATATTCGGGTACTCTTTGAATTTTATTGCTACGTTTGAAATACGTAAACTGTCTCCGCCAATGAAAACGTTCTTTACAACCACCGTCTTGTCAACGGTAATCATGGCAGGCGAAGGTAATTTCCGAAAGCGAAAATGTTAAATAGCGAATTTGTAAGTAACAAAGTAGGATTGAACCTAGTTTTCGGTCTTGTTACTTTGTGTTTAGTCTGTTATGAACGGTTATTACGTTATTTTAAACTCACACTGTGAGCTTGATGTGTTTTAGGGGGGAGACTTCGATGTGAAAAATGTGTGGGATTTATTCGGGTGGAGAAATCACTATCGTTTCGTATGCCGTTGCTCGCTCGTGTGCTTAAACGGTTTGGAACTGGGTTTTGAAGTAAGATATTTCTGAAAGATTAATCTTTTGCCGAAAAGGCGGCCAACCATTGATAAGGAAATATTGTTTTGAAAAAAAAATACAGACCTGGAAGCAATGCACATGTCAAACTGTTCTTGATCACCTTTCTCATGGCTCATTGTCACAGGAGCAAAATTTTTTTCAAAATGGCTTTTTGTCATTTTTTCCCTAAGAAAACATTATTATTGTAGTAAATTTAAGTGCATATGGCTCATGGATCCATACTGTATCCTAGGTACGTTACTGCCACCTGTGGATATCACCATCAACTTCTGCTCACCAGCATGACAGCTTCCTCATACTGTAAAATCATTTAATTTCGTGGGCATGAAATTTCGTGGTTTTGGTCAAAACGGCAATTTCGTGGGGATAAGAGTTTGTGGATTTCAACTTTTGAAGATAAAACGAATGGGAATTTTACTTGTTTGTTGGGATTAAATTTCGTGGATTGACTCAACCACGAAATCCACGAAAATTAGTTCCTCACAAATATTAATAATTTCACAGTATGAGAGATTTCTACATTCAATGTAAAATGCCCTGGTTTGGAACCCACAATGGTAAGGAGCTAATCATTCAGTCAGATACTTAAATCATACAGCCAATATTGGTGCTATTATTTTTGGAAAAGTTATATAAATGTGTATGTTTACTAAAACAGCCAAGGTTTAACATCCGATTTATCACTGTTTATATTAAGCCTGTCTTGTTAGCTCAGAAGGCAGAGCATAAAGTTCCAAATCAAGAAATTGTTGGTTCAAATCCCAGGTGAGGTGTATTTTCTTATAATATAATTAAATGAAAACACTGTATCTAACATCATTTGACCACGACCTCTGAATGTTGGGAAGTTGACCATTAATTGCATAGATCAGGTCAATACCAACAAGGAAACCACAAATAAACATGGTGAAGATTATACATTAAGGATCTTACATGCCTGCCTGTATAAGACAGATATCCGTACCCAACAGACATGAAATGGAAAACCAAGCGTTAAAGTTGAGGTTTTTATCTATGCTGTCCTGAGGGTTTGGAAAACATCTACCTTACTCTGGCAGTCAAGTTAGATAATTTTTCTTGTCTACTGACTGTTGATATTACTGCAATGCTTTCAAAGATATTATAATTCAAAAATCGCCCATACACTATGTCACAATACGATGTCAAATCATGATGTCAATATGTGCACTCCTACCCAGATAATTAACCTTGTCTTTCCCCGCGTGGTAGGCAAAAACACTCGATATTGTATAATGTGGCAGAGCTTTCATACTGCTACTAAGCCCACTAGACTCAGTAGTCCGGAAATCAATAATCTAGTCCTCAATTTAGGCAATTATTATGAATGCAAGTTTCATTCATCCCTATGCAGAGTCCTTTGTTCATTACGAGTTGCATAATGACTTGATCCCGTGTCTCTGCCAAATATTTCACAATGTAGCCTCCAATGATGAGTGTTGGAACATATTTTACAATGTACCGAAAAGATTTACTGGCAAGTATTTAGACAAATTTTCCGGCAATCCCTAACCTCAGGACAGGGGATTTTTAACACTTATAATGCTGGACCTGATTGATTCTGCCTTTGCGACCAGTGAAGATCATGATCAGCCTGCACATCTGTATTATAGAAATGTAGCAGGATAAGGGATAAAACCCTACTTATATGTAACTAACATGTTCCTGGTTCATGTACCAGTACTATATAGCTTGAACTGGCTATATTTATGGTCTGTGGCTCTTCCTGTAATACTGACTGGGAAAAAATTATACTTTATATCTGAGTACATTTCCAATCAATCCTGCCCCGAGGCTGATAGATAATTACCACTGTGCCTTAATTCAGAAGAAAGACTACTTTGGGGAAGCTTTATATCAATATAGACACTTACTTCATTTCCCTACCTACAAAAAAAACTTAACACTTCTACATGACAAACATTTATTTCAATATTTTATTGTTAACATTTACATGACACTGTGATACAACAATGTAATAAATAACTTTACATACAAAGATACTAGCTGGTTAATTTATACATGAAATGGCTTATACAGTATTACATTATACATTATTTGTAGATCTGTGGACTAAAAAAAAGTGTGTCCAGATTTAAACACAATATTAAAATTGTTAAAATGAGAAGCAGCATCTATAAAATAGCAAACTCCATAAATCAGTATCATTTTAATGTCAATATTGAAAGAGCATGGTAATTATACAGTTCATATAAATTACTTCTATTTTTCCCTAAGAAACATCAAATTTTTTACCGTGTGACTAACACAGTACAGATCTATTAAACACTTTTTTGCAGAATAAGTATTTTTTATAAGTTCACACTGGATCATTTTATTTTTACCTTAAAATATAGTCAGTCACCTGTATTAAGCAGCTACTTGCCTTAAACGGTCAGTAAGATGACTTCCAAGATTGACTTTTTGCTGAAATTTCAACTGTTCTGTCAGCAATCAGCTGCAGTACATTAAGCAGCCATACTGAGTTGCTCCCTTGGCTGGTTTAAGTAACACAGGTTCCACTGTTTTTACAATTGTCAACAAATATGGAAGTACTTTCTGAATTTTGGAAGCTTTTGACCTTAATCTATCAAGCGTCACAATCTTTTTACAAAAATCTATGGTAATTCCTTCAACATAAGAAGAATTTGACTATAAATGTGAGCTGCAATTCACATATTACATGCCAAGTGGACCTACGTCTCAACATACAAGTCACCTGTTTGTGAATCATAAACCTCTTTCTTGATTTTTTTCTTATAACGACTGAAGAAATTTTTAATCATTCATCGAGCTAAAATAAGTTACAATATAACATGATTAAAATAGAATGGAGATATACCGGTACTGGTCATTTTGGTCAACACATTATTATACCTGCATTCTCATTATTTGCTGTGTCTTTGATGAGAATTAATCTCATAATGTAATGTATACAGCCTTTATTTCTTGGATAAGTAATTTTTACATTGCTGTTAAAGTGTCAGTAACATTGTTAATCTATTTTTTTAAGTGAGATTATCTTAAGTAGTTTGATTCCCATCATTGAAGTTAAAGTTAAATATTGAAAAAATGGAAATACAGTAAATACATAATCATGTAAAGACTGATAAAAAATGAAGATAAATAAATTCACAACAAGCAAAAACAGTGAATTTATATCCCCAGCCAAACAGGCTGTTTTTGTGAATACTGTATTTTGAAAGATATGAATAGGCCACTTCCCTACAGTTATTTAAACTTGTTTTAAATTTCTTGAAGATTCATCAATGTATTACTTTGCTATGTAGGCATTTATAGATTGTAAAACAATTAAAGGGCAATATAACTCTGGTTACTGAAGTAATCCTGACAAAAGTTATATGCGCATCATCTTCCTATCATGATCTACATTTTTGTAAAGTTTCAGGAAGATCCATCAATAGTTACTTGGTTGCAGTAAAAAAAAAGTCCTTATTTTTTACAAAGTCAAGGGGAAAAACTTTGCTTTTACTGGGGCAAGGATAATAATACTAAATGTGAACAAAGGTCATTTGCTAGTTAATAATTATATGAGGTTTGATAATTCTAGCTAAAGTACTTCTTGAATTATAATCATTTTCATTTTTTTTTACCAAATCAAGGGGGAAAATCTGCTTTTACTGTGTCAAGAGGGATAATGCTAAATGTTAGCAAGGCCGTGTGCTAAAAAAAAAAGGTTTGGCGATACTAGCTAAAATAATTTTTGACTTGTAAGCATTTTAGATTTCAGATGGACGGATTGACGAACAGATGGACGGACAAAGCCAAAACAAAATCCCTCTGCCTTCTGTATTACAATCTAGTATAAAATCATACTGGCTTTGCATGGCCACAATTTGTAATACATAAAAATCTTAACAAAAACATGTCACAAATATACATAATAAAGTAATTTTTGGGAAAACAAAACATATAGACATCAGACTTTATTACTGCGAAATATTTGTTGTGAGCTAATTTTTGTGGAGTTTAATATTGTGTCCACCTTAACCAAGTCCTATCAGACAGATAATATTTTTTGTACAGCACTTTTGAACATTTAAATTCCATATCAGTTCATGACTGAATTATAAATTTATTTGAAGAAACTTTAACAATTTTATATATTTTATGTATTAAACTAGAGCTATTACACTTAATATGATTATTACCCCTGCAGTACTGCTTGGTCAGAGGAAACAGGTAAATAAAGTTTAGACTTGTAATACAGAGAAACCCACCTGGAAATTTACTAACTATCTCAACTACAGCATATTATCTAATGACCTGATATCCGTTAATGTTGTCTATAGCATTCTATTATGCAATATGTTATAGCCTAAAATGCTTGGATCAGAATTTTTGCATATCTGAAAATCTACAGTTGTTGCACACATGTTATCTCATTATCACTGATTATGAAAATTATCTGTGCCAATAGTAAAATCTCTTGATAGATGGTAGAGTCTATGTCATCGACTTGACAAAAAACAGACCCATGTTAATCCATGTTAACCTTCCACCAAATATTGTGATTTAAGTTTTCAAGCTAAGGGTCTGGAAGCTGTGCTTATTTCTATCAAGTAATAATAAAATCCCTTGGCAGATGGTTCAGTTACAGACCTAATAGGAAAACAAGAGGGGCATGAAGGCCCTGTATCGCTCACCTGACCTATTGACATAAAGATTATCAAGATCAGGGGTTCCACTAGACCCGAAAACCCAAGAGTCCCAGGACCCTTGGGCCCAAATTTTGAAGGGTCCTTTTCCAAAATACAGGAGTCCTGTCCCAACACGTCAATATAATTTACTATATTTTTTATTCAGTAATACATAGATCTTTACCTAAGAAAACAATAAACCCAAGATCATGTTACAGCATAATAAAAATGTCAGTCTCAGGTCATATAGTCTCATATTGTAAACTAATATTTATCAAAATTCATGTTATTTTAATTAGGTTTTTCTTCAATATTTCATTTCATTTTTAATAACAGAACAGTGCTGTAACACTCTAGAAAAATGTATCCAAAATGTACTATCCGAATACTGTTACACTTTCAGAATGTCATCAGAAAGTAGTTTTTGCTCAGTTTATTTGGCAAACAAATCTAAATCAGCGATAGTTTCTCAAGTAATGATGCTACTTATCATAAAAAACTGCACTGAAAGTCAGGTTTTTTTAGGAATTTTGGAAATATGCATATGACATCGGGTGTAATTAGACCCGTGAACGGACATTCTAAACTTATTTTTGCTTTCGAAATTCATCAAAATTTGTGATGTTTCTTGTTGAAATTACGATATGATCACTAAACAATGGTCTAATTTAAAGTTGGCATGAAAAAATCTTGCAGGGCACTTCTCACATGCTCGGTAATCAGCTGCTTACGATAATTTAATAATTGGCGCCTTTTTTGACAGTACACAGGATTCGCTTTATCAATTAATTTCAACACTTCATTGATTTCTTGTTACCTATGTGCACTCGCCGTGACGTAACTTGCTGACAAAAAATCAGCGAGGCATGTCTACAGGAGAAAGGGCGGGATTTAGCAGAGATCAAAGGCAGGAGAGCATGACCGCGAGTGTTTATTTTGAATACACGTGTCTATCGTGGAATAGTTTTACTGAAAGAGATTAATGATAAGAGAAAGGATTATCAAAGGAAAATACCCCCGGGTCCCGAAGGACGCACAGGCAAGTATTCTGCCGGGTCCTTTGAGCATCTTTTGAAAATCTCCCGGGTCCGGACCCGGGGTCCCGGGTCAAATGGAACCCCTGATCAAGATTAACATTCTGACCAAGTTTCATTAAGATATGATCATAAATGTGGCCTCTAAAGTGTTAAATAGCTTTTCCTTTGATTTGACCCAGTGACCTAGTGTTTGATACCACATGACCCAGATTTGACCCTGATCTAAAGATCATCAAGAGTAACATTCTGACTAAGTTTCATGAAGATACAGTCATAAATGTGGCCTTTAGAGTGTTAATAAGCTTTTCCTTGATTTGACCTAGTGACCTAGTTTTTGACCCCACCTGACCCAAATTTGAATTTGACCTATAGATCATCAAGACTAACACTCTGACCAAGTTTCATTAAGAAACGGACATAAATGTGGCTTCTACTGTGTAAACTAGCTTTTCCTTTGATTTGACCGGGTGACCTAGTTTTTGACCCCATATGACCCAGATTCGAACTTGACCTAAAGATCATCAAGATTAAAATTCTGACTAAGTTTCATGAAGATACAGTCTTAAATATGGCCTCTACAGTGTTACCAATCTTTTCCTTTGATTTGACCTGCTGACCTAGTTTTTGACCCCAGATGACCCAATATCAAACTCATCCAAGATTTTATTGATGGTAACATTCTGACCAAGTTTCATTAAGATTGTGCCAAAAATGTGACCTCTGGAGTGTTAACAAGCTTTTCCTTTGATTTGACCTGGTGACCTAGTTTTTGACCCCCGATGACCCAATACCAAACTCGTCCAAGATTTTATTGAGGGTAACATTCTGACCAAGTTTCATTAAGAACGGGCCAAAAATGTGACCTCTAGAGTGTTAACAAGCTTTTCCTTTGATTTTACCTGGTGACCTAGTTTTTGACCCCAGATGACCAAATATCAAACTCATCCAAGATTTTATTGAGGGTAACATTCTGACCAAGTTTCATTAAAATTGGGCCCAAATTGTGACCTCAGGAGTGTTAACAAGCTTTTCCTTTGATTTGACCTGGTGACCTAGTTTTTGACCCCAGATGACCCAATATTGAACTCATCCAAGATTTTATTGAGGTTAACATTCTAACCAAGTTTCATTAAGATTGGGCCAAAAATGTGACCTCTAGAGTGTTAACTAGTTTTTCCTTTGATTTGACCTGGTGACCTTAGTTTTTGACCACAGATGACCCAATACCAAATTCGTCCAAGATTTTATTGAGGGTAACATTCTGACCAAGTTTCATTAAAAGTGGTCCAAAATTGTGACCTCTAGAGTGTTCACAAGCTTTTCCTTCGATTTGACCTGGTGACCTAGTTTTTGACCCTAGATGACCCAGTATCGAACTCGTCTAAGATTTTACTGAGGGTAACATTCTGACCAAGTTTATTAAAATTGGGCCCAAATTGTGACCTCAGGAGTGTTAACAAGCTTTTCCTTTGATTTGACCTGGTGACCTAGTTTTTGACCCCAGATGACCCAATATCGAACTCATCCAAGATTTTATTGAGGTTAACATTCTAACCAAGTTTCATTAAGATTGGGCCAAAATTGTGACCTCTAGAGTGTTAACAGTCAAATTGTTGATGACAGACGACTGACGGACACAGGGTGATCACAAAAGCTCACCTTTGAGCACTTCGTGCTCAGGTGAGCTAAAAAACAAAACTTTCTGACCGTTCAGCTTGAGCTCCAAGAGTGACCTTGACCTTTAAGCTTAGTTTATAGGTTTGCTTATGGCACATCACCTCATTATGAGGAACAGTTTTGCCAAGTTATATTACAGTTCCTTCTTTTAAGTTATTATGGCTGAACTGTATGACAAAGATAAAGTCCCTAAATCTGTTTTTCAACTGGTAGGGGATAAATAAATGTCTTTACTCAGCAATGTTTTGGCAGACCCTAAAAATGTCATGCATATCTATACTTTATGATGGTCCAGTGGATGAATTTTCACTGGAATATTCAAAGTGTTGAAGTATTTAGTACCTTATTTTTATTATAACAGATCAAAAGACAATGCATCTGACTGCATGACCAACCAAAAGATGACTCCTATATTACCCTTGAATTAACCCTTAGCCTGCTGCAGGCGAATTTAACAGCCTTTGCAAATAGCTTGGAACCAGATCAGACGCCGATTAAATCGGCGTCTGATCAGGTTCCAAGCTGTTTGCTGCTCTGACAATATTTCTTCCAATTTTGGAGCAAATTGAATGAACTTTACAATTTTAGCAGACGACATTTCCAGCAGACGACAATTTATCTAGCATGCTAAAGGTCAAAATTTCCTTTACAGCAACATAAACAAGAGCTGTCCGTAAGACAGCACGCTCCACTTTCCTCAGAGCTTGACTTAAATCTGTCAAAATTCTAATCAAAGTTGTGTGGATTGTTTCTTATGGTGTATATAGCCTTTGATGGTAAATAACTATTTAAAGTTTCAAGTTAATAGCTTTGATAGTAACAGAGATATTGACATTATATAACACTTTAACCAAAAAATTCTAAGTTAAAAGGGGGCATAACTCTGTCAAAATTCATATCTAAGTTATGAGGATTGTTTCTCCTGGTGTAGACTTTGATAGTAAATCAAGTCAAAAGCTTTGATAGTATCAGAGATATTTGACTTAATAAAAACATTAACAAACAAGAGGGCCATGAAGGCCCTGTATCGCTCACCTGACCTATTGACCTAAAGATCATCAAGATCAACATTCTGACCAAGTTTCATTAAGATATGGTCATAAATGTAGCCTCTAAAGTGTTAACTAGCTTTTCCTTTGATTTGACCCGGTGACCTAGTTTTTGCCCCCACATGACCCAGATTCTAACTTGACCTAAAGATCATCAAGATTAACATTCTGATTAAGTTTCATGAAGATACAGTCATAAATCTGGCCTCTAGAGTCTTAACAAGCTTTTCCTTTGATTTGACCTAGTGACCTAGTTTTTTAACACACCTGACCCAGATTTAAACTTGACCTATAGATCATCAAGATTAACATTCTGACCAAGTTTCATTAAGATATGGTCATAAATGTGGCCTCTAAAGTGTTAACTAACTATTCCTTTTATTTGACCCCCGTGACCTAGTTTTTGACCCGACATGACCCAGATTCGAACTTGACCTAAAGACCATCAAGTTTAACATTCTGACTAAGTTTCATGAAGATATAGTCAAAAATGTGGCCTCTAGAGTGTTAACAAGCTTTTCCTTTGATATGACCTAGTGACCTAGTTTTTGACTCCATCTGACCCAGATTTAAACTTGACCTAAAGATTATCAAGATTAACATTCTGACCAAGTTTCATTAAGATATGGTCATAACGTGGCCTCTACAGTGTTAATTAGCTTTTCCTTTGATTTGACCCGGTGACCTAGTTTTTGACCCGACATGACCCAGATTCAAAATTGCCCTAAAGATCATCAAGTTTAACATTCTGACTAAGTTTCATGAAGATATAGTCATAAATGTGGCCTCTAGAGTGTTAACAAGCTTTTCCTTTGGTATGACCTAGTGACCTAGTTTTTGACCCACCTAACCCAGATTTGAACTTGAGCTATAGATCATCAAGATTTGACCAAGTTTCATTAAGGTATGGTCATAAATGTGGCCTCTAGTGTAAACTAGCTTTTCATTTGATTTGGCTTGGTGACCTAGTTTTTTATCCTACATGACCCAGATTCAAACTGGACCTTACGATCATCAATATTAACAATCTGACCAAGTTTCATGAAGATACAGTCATAAATGCGGCTTCAACAGTGTTAACAAGCTTTTCCTTTGATTTGACCTGGTGACCTAGTTTATGATCCCAGATAACCAAATATCGAACTCGTCCAAGATTTTATTAAGGGTAACATTCTGACCAAGTTTCATTAAGATTGGGCCAAAAATGTGACCTCTAGAGTGTTAACAAGCTTTTTCTTTGATTTGACCTGGTGACCTAGTTTTTGACCCCAGATGACCCAATATCGAACTCGTCCAAGATTTTATTGAGGGTAACATCCTGACCAAGTTTCATTAAGATTGGGCCAAAATTGTGACCTCTAGAGTGTTAACAAGCTTTTCCTTTGATTTGACCTGATGACCTAGTTTTTGACCCCAGATGACTTAATATCGAACTCGTCCAAGATTTTATTGAGGGTAACATTCTGACCAAGTTTCATTAAGATTGGGCCAAAAATGTGACCTCTAGAGTGTTAACAAGCTTTTCCTTTGATTTGACCTGATGACCTAGTTTTTGACCCCAGATGACCCAATATCGAACTCGTCCAAGATTTTATTGAGGGTAACATTCTGACCAAGTTTCATTAAGATTGGGTCAAAAATGTGACCTCTAGAGTGTTAACAGTCAAATTGTTGACGACGGACGGACGGACGGACGACGGACGACGACGGACGCCGGACACAGGGTGATCACTAAAGCTCACCTTTGAAAACTTCGTGCTCAGGTGAGCTAAAAATTCTAAGTTAAAAAGGGGCATAAATCTTTCAAAATTCAAACCAGAGTTATGAGGATCGTTTCTCCTGGTGAAGACTGTGATAGTAAATAACTATTTTAAGTTTCAAGTCAATAGCTCTGATAGCAACAAGAGATTTTTTACTCTATCAAAAACTTTAACCAATGGCGACACCAACGCTGGGGTGAGTGCAATACCTCTACATTTTCTTCGAAAAATCGAGCTAAAAATGGCCAAAAGGTTTTTTTTCTCTCATCTCTGTAGCCAAGAATGTATATCAACTTTTTCATTAAAACAAAAGTACTTCAGACACAATTACTTCCTTCTTTAAAGCAACTGGCTGACACATTTTCATATTTTTGGCACAATACATCATTTTATTAAGGTTTGTATTTCACAAAATGGGCTGGTTAATAAATAGTACAACTGAAACTCTTGTGAAAAATCAGATACACTCTCAAAAAAAACAGCAAACACACTACTGTATGTGTACTTAAATTTGCTGCGCTAACAAATCGAACTCTGATGTCAAGCGTCATGAAAAAGTCATGAATATCTGTGATATTTGCTTGAAAATAAATTCATGGATTCATTAATTTTCATCTATGCTCATTCAGGCAAAAAATACAGCTTACAGTAAAAAAAATGTCAAAATTATTGTCAATATTGAATAATTCAAATGTAATATCCTCTAAAGTCATAAATTTGCACCCTCTTAAGCCCAGGAAATAATATAACCAAAGAAATAAAAGTACCCATACAGTGCACAACCCTTTCTGTCAAGGACATCCTCAAGTTTCAGAAATATGAAGGATGAATTTAAAGGCACTGACCTCCAGATTTTGACTTAAAACTGATCTTTCTTTAAAATTGAAGTTTGCACATATTATGAACATCAAAACATAAAATTTTGTTTCTCAACTAACCTAAAAATGCCCAATCAGAATAAAAAAAAAAACATACCCGAGTCGGAATTCAAAACACAGGTCGCCGCGGCAATAAATTTTTTTTCTGACCAATGCACCATGGAGGATAACAGCTGGTAAATATAAAGCTTTTCGAGTATGGCAATTTACCTTTGTTACAAACTCTTTACAATTTTGAATGGAGAAAATAAGCAAAAACAACTAGTTTTTATGTTTCCAAACTTATAATCTGTCAGTAACTTAAAGTTTCA
This sequence comes from Mercenaria mercenaria, assembly GCF_021730395.1. NCBI lineage: Eukaryota > Metazoa > Mollusca > Bivalvia > Venerida > Veneridae > Mercenaria > Mercenaria mercenaria. Next base: position 6,292,695 of record NC_069374.1, read on the forward strand.
ATGCCTTCTTAAGAAATATATCAATATTTCTGTGATATCTAAAAACTTTTCTCTTTTTTTTTTGTTGTTGTCGTATGTTCCGGAGGTTAGTGCCTTTAATTCTGTATTTCTGACAAACATTTGATCCAGATATGCAGAACTACATTAAATTAACTTCTAGCTGCAACATTATCACATGCAGCCAAATATCAAATGACTCATACGGTGAAATTGTAATATTTGTTGGCAACAAATTTCGTGGATTTTGTGTTCCAGTCCATTCTTAAAATCCTGTTAAACAAATAAAAAGTCCCATTAATTTTATTTTCAAATACTGAAACCTACCAATTCATTGCCTTATAAAAATTAAAATAGCCAATATGGCCAAAACCACAAAAATTTTACGCCAACGAAATTAAATGATCACACAACAGTCTTCGGTAATAAGCATGTCATTTGCTAATATCTCTGCTACTTTACATCACAAAACTGCTCCTGAAGTGTTCAGCAAAGTTCCAACATGAAAACATCTTTCCTCGAATCTGTGTAACATACTGTTTCCCTGGAACTCAACTAATACACTGGTTCTCTTCATGTTCAATTTCACATCCAGTCTGTGTAGTTTTAAATTGATACCAATGTCTTTTCTGGTCCTGTATTAATTTGTCTATTATTCAATTTCACTCACTATGGTGTTTATTCATATGGTATACAAGCCCACTCCTAGCCGTGAACGATCGATCACAACCTGGTTTTGAACACTTAAATGGTCTCTCACCACTGTGCAACCGCTGATGCGTCTGTAAAACTTGCTTGCTGCCAAATTTCCGATTACAAATTTCACATTCAAACGGTCGAACACCCGCATGTGCGTTAATGTGATATTCATAGAGATTTTTATTTTGTAATGATTTATTGCAAACAACACACCAGTACAAAGATCCTTTCCTCTGTGGTGGCGAGAACTGATCTATATCAAGCGAAGAATTATTAAGAATGTTACCTTGAGGATACAGTGCTTGTTTCAGATCGGCTGGCGACATATCTGGCAACATCCTCGAGGAAAAGTCGTGATGCGCGTTATCGAGACCAGGAAACGCGATCCCGCCAAAATTGACGTTATGTGACGTCGCAACTTCCTGTGTCTGCTCAGACCCATCTGAAACAAGACACAGAAAGTTAAATACGACATCGCAACAAGTAATAGTCAATATTAGAAACAACACATAGGAATTTTTTTATGTAAATTCACTTTCAGGAAAATATTATGCTGTTACACAAACATGAAAAAGAATGTAAAATACATGTACAACATCAGAAAATTTATTTGAAAAAAGTGCATTTAAATATGACATACCTAGGATATAAATATATTAACATATAAATACAAGAAAGAAGGTGTTGTTAAGCATCAATTAATACATTTATTATTAATCATTGTGAGTACATCTGATTATTACTCTGTCTACAATTTATTCACAATGTTTAATTTATAAAAATTTATTATGAATGCTTACAGGGATCAGTAGTGGTAACATTCATACAAGAGAACAGACACCATTACATGTAAATTATAATACAAAATAGCAGTGAACTGCGATATGTCCACACAAGTACCATGACTACGTGCCCTGCATGATATTTTAAAGTACTGATCACCAAATGAAATACTCCAGCATCAGGGGCCTGGGTTGTAAAATTGGAGACCAACCTTAAACTTAAAACTCTAGCTTAACTGGGCTCAGGTTATAAAAACTTGAGTCCAGACCCAAAACTCCAGAGTTAGGGGTCCAGGGTACACAACTTGAGAGGCCAGTCAAATCACACAATAGCATGGCTGCATTCTTTTGACTGTTTCCTACAGAAAAATGACTCAGACTAGGTCATGTCATGAGTTTTTCATAATCAAGATTATGCAGTCAATAAATGATTAGCAAAAAAAGTAAATCAAAAGTGAACACACTTTAACAACAAAGAAAAGATTAAAACTATGAGCTATCACACTTTTATATACAAAAACAACTGCAAATTATTCATATATTGCACAACTCAATTACAATACACAACAACTGTCTTAAGTTTTATGGATTTCAACATCTTTCAAAGTATGGCAAGAAAAGCGTCTTTACTTTGTGAGATACATGTAACTGTACTGGGAAATCAAGCTGACAAAATACCTTATCATATTAAAGTATTAATCTGTCTTCAAGTTCAAATTTCCACCAGAAAACTACAATAACATTTTCCATAATAAATGAAACTGATACAATAGTACTCCAAACAAGCTGTGACATCTCTGGTAGACCAAGTGGCTGAGAAGTATATCTAGTGGGCAACATCCAGAGTTCAATTGAAAGTTCCAAATTTTAGCTATCTGATAGATGAAAAAGAATTAACCTGAAGGTAAAAATTGAGAAATTGACCATCATTATTATCAATTTCAAGAAGAAAGTTGTTCAATAGTTTTGATATCTTGTATATCTGGATGACAGTTCAAAAATTCCTGCAGGCCCAACATTGATGATAGCCCACTTATCACATATATGATGTGTAAATTTAATTACACCTTCATGCACCATTCTTTGGTCATACACTTCACATTATATGCAGTTAATTCAATAAATACATTTCGGAAAAAGGACGTGCTGAATCAATCTCTAGTTATAAAATATGTATTTTACATTAAGAATGCAATTGTGCTATGATTCATGACCATTCACATTAAGTCTACTTAATGGAATTATGTTTCTCCACATGACTTTATAGTATATTCTCCACATGGAACTTCATCAGTTCTTCCAATGGAACTTTTACTAGTCTAGTTTTCACATGGAACTTTATCAGTTTCTCCACATGGAACTTTTACTAGTACTAGTTTCTCCACATGGAACTTTATCAGTTTCTCCACATGGAACTTTATCAGTTTCTCCACATGGAGCTTTCACTAGTATCAGTTTCTCCACATGGAACTTTAACAAGTTTCTCCACAAGAAACTTTCATCAGTTTCTCCACATGGAACTCATCTTTCTCAACATGAATCATAGTTTCTCCACATGGAACTTTATCAGTACAAGTTCCCACAGGAACTTTCATCAGTTCTTCATAGAACTTCATTATTCATGATTCTTTCATGTTAAGTTTGCTACTTAGACTGTTTAACTTTGACACATGTGAGCATATAAAACAACTTTTACATGTTTCTCCACAAGAAACTTTCATCAGTTTCTCCACATGGAACTCCATCAGTTCCTCCACATGGAAATTCCATCAGTTTCTCCACATGGAACTTTAATCAGTAACAAGGTTTCCCACAAGGAACTTTCATCAATTTCTGTACATAGAACTTTCATTATTTCATGATTCTTCTCATGTTAAGTTTGCTTACTTAGAACTGTTTAACTTTGACACATGTTCGAGCATATAAAACAACTTAAGAAACACGTGAATTAGACACCATGAAGGCTAGGTCCCACATCAGTTCTCACACTGATTTGAAAACAAAGAAATGATTTGTTTTCAAAAACTTTGCAACGGGAACAGAGTGCTTCCTTGCAAATTCTTCAAAAAATGAACATTTGTCATATGACAACCTAGAACTGTAGCTTAAATGCAGTTTGGGTTAAAGATTATTTATTTATATGCATTTCATTCTACGCCGTATGCACTGCTGTGTCTCCAGTGCAGCCACAAGTGGAATCTCTACTGTCGAAAGTAGGTTTTGTTGTACATGTAAATGCTACTGTTTTCCAGAATGTATTTTCATCTTGTGATAACTGAGTGCTGCAGCATTAGCATAAGCAGCATCACAATCTGTACATTTATATGGTTTTTCTCCAGTATGTGTGTGTCTGTGCGTTTCCATCTGCTGCCGCATACGAAACCTCCGTCCACAATAATCACAGTCATAGTGTGGAACGTTGTGGGCATCATATAGATGATTCATATACTGGCTTTTTGTGATGAACTTCTGTCCACAGGAGGAACAACTATACGAGTAACTACTTATTAGGGTCGTTGGTTGAATTGCGTCGGATACATGCGTGTCCAATATTCCTTTGCCACTTCTCCTGCTTAAATCTTCCATACTTCTCATATCTATAATGCTATCCAAGCTGTGTCTCTGATAATCTCCCCTGTTAAACTGAAGCTGTCCAGAGTAATTTGCCCCTGGCAAATAACTGCTTGATGTAGTTCCCATGTCCATGTTAAGCACATGACCTTTACTGCTATGGGACCATAAAGCATCTGAAAGTAGATAGGTTTCTTCCTGTATTTCCTCTCCTGAAACATCTGTCCTTGACCTTCTGATGAGTACAAGTATGTAGACAAGACTAAGAGGTCGTCATAAAATTGCCCTTCAGAAGCTGGATTTGTCACATTCAAATTTTGCTGGAGCTCAGCTGGTTAATTAGACACAGCAAACTATCATCCCGGTTGCTAAATTACCCAAAGCACACAATAAAAATATCTCAGAACAAGTTAGCAAAATTAGTTTGCTAACAGAGCATCTGATTTTGAGAACAGCACTGTAAATTCATTTCATTTTTAAACCCACAGAGAACACACTTGTCTTAAATCTTTCATATCACAACATTTGTAATTTACAGCCAACTTTTGTCACAGGTACATATTTTGCCATTTTAAATTAGCACCTACTTGGTGAAAAATAAAAATAGACTGAACAAGACCCTGAAACTCTTCAAGAAAGGATATCAACATAACATACAGAAGTTTCAAACCGTGTTAACATTTTACAAAATTTCAAAAACTAATATTAGTTATAATGTTAAAATTGAAGAATTAGCAGTTTGCTTCACAGTTATTTTTTCTAGATAATCTGAAGTGACTTCACCTCCTGAAAACACATTAAAACGAAGACTGTCTACAAGTTAGTTCATTCAATGTCACAATGAGTCAGTCATCAGTAAAAAGTAAAGATACAGTAACAAGGTTCAAATGTTAGTGTCTAAACATGCATATCATTTCATACAAGAATGTGTCTAAAATTATAAAAAATATATATATGCAAACTGCAATTCCTCATTTTTTTCAAAAGTTCTACTAAAATCTAGTCTAAAATCAAGTTGAGACTTTACTTACTATATGAATTTTGATCTGCCTGGTTTCCATCATTCTGTCCCGAGGAACCGTAACTCTGGCCCCAATTGTCTGATGATGACAAGGAGTTATCTCCCATTTCCACGCCAGTTACCTCTACGTCATTATTATTGCCTTGGGGTTCTATTTTGACAGTTTGGACGGAATCACCCACATCATCCTGGCTAGACGATTGACTAGAATCAAATGATTCATTAGGATTGCCCGCCTGGTTTGCAAGACCAGAATCATCTGCTCCTGGGAATTCATTGTCCCCTTCGGCAGTAACCGAGTCTAGAAAGTTATCCGAAGCATCGGCAGTTTCAGATTTTAATGTCATGTTAATGTTATTGCCCTGTTTCATACTGGTTATTGCATGCTGAGAAGACATCGGGAATGATGGCGCTGAGGTTACAGAAGTGCTCGATCCAGGAGATGATATGGAGTAAGGTGCTGGGCGAATACGGGGCCGCTGACGCCTGGCTGGTGGCATCAAGGTGCGACTTCGACTATACTGCTGAGACTCTGCCTCCATCGACTCCTTTCTATGCTGACCTGAAATCGTGTAACAATTCATGAAATTAGAGAGACAGCAATTTCAATATGTGTTTAATTTAAGTATTACACTTTTTCAACATGTTTAGTTATGCTTTTAGTCCTACATATGCAGTTTAGGTTAAATGGTTATTTCCCAACTTTCATGGTCGAGGATGACCACAGCTGACCTTTCTGGCAAGGACAGACATATAAGGAGAACAATCAACCTCAAAGCCAGCTACACCACATGCCAACCTGAGCAGGGCTCAAAGCCAAAATGCCGAGGGCAAGAGATTAACTACTCAGCTACAGAGGCCAGTAACCCTATTCAGATTATGTCAATCCTAAATGAAATGTTCACAAATAATTCATACATATGAAAAATAAAACTGCTATGTTTGCAGTTATTAGACCATATTGGATAATTCTTATACAGGTAACTGGTGTCCAAAAGATGAGTGTGTGTGTTATGGGTTCAATGTTGTTTTTCATAGTATTTCAGTTACGTAATGACAGTCAGTATACTTTTAAGGTATTGGACCCGTAATAGAGTACCTCCTTTTTGAAGAGTATTCAATTCCTACCATAAACCTACTTTGACTGCAATTTTCAGGGGGGCGTAGGTTCAAGCCCCATTGGGACCAAATTTTTTTTCCCCATATTTTCCTTTTTTCTAGTAAATTTTTACTCCTTTCAAGACTTATTATGGATGTATTGTACAAAAGTGGAAACTTTTCATTTTATAAGCGATTTTTTGCTGTTCAAGTGAATTTACCTCTGAATCAGCAGGGGTAGAGTTAGACATCTTAACAAATACTGAGTTACATGCGGTAAAAGTTCTCTATTTTGCTTTCATTCTTTAGATTACATATTGTGAAAGAAATGCAGGTAGGTTTTACTTCTGCCCCAAGGTTATTTTTTAATAAAGTGAGCAAAATTCAAAACAGACCCACATGATTTGACCTTAATTTTTCAATGTTGGAGTTAGAATTCTGTCTCATTAAATCTGTTTACTTGAGGCACCCTAGAAAAAATTATATTTACAGTTTTATTTCGTGTTTTATAATTGTTTAACAATAGTTTGATGTTTCTTTTATCAAAATTAATGCTGTAATGAATTCTCTGCAAATGTTTTTGATAGTGGCCATCACATTGAAATCTGTCTCTACTTGAGCTCGAGGAAATACCATAAACTATACAAAATTTACAAACAAGAGCTGTCTAATGACAGCGCGCTCGACTATTCGAAGAATTGATTGAAGAATGGGGTCAAAATATTTCCACAGATATTCAGACAAAAGAAATAAATAGATTAGACAAACAATGTTCCTGTATTTCTTTGATTTAGATAAGTCTTGCACTAAATGGCAATGTATGAACCAATTTCTAAGTCCAAAAAAGGCCATAATTCAGTCAAAATAGTTATGTACTCTTGCCTACAGATGGAAATCATAATGATAAACAAGTGTTCAAAGTTTAAAAGCCATATGTCAAATAGTTTTGACAAAACGTGGACTTGTATGAAAACAGAACCAATTTCGAAGTCCAGAAAGGGCAATAATTCAGCCAAAATAGATGACAGAGTTATGTACCCTTTCCTACAGATAGAGACTATTATACTAAACAAGTGATAAAAGTTTCAAAGCCATATGTCAAACACTTCACAAAAAAAATGAACTGTTACGGAAAACTTTACCAAGATTTCCAAGTCAAAAGGGGCCATAATTCAGCCAAAATCCTTGATGGAGTTATGTACTCTTGCCTATAACTGGATATGGTGATGGTAAACAGGTGCTGAAAGTTTCAAAGCTTTATCTCAAAAGACTTTGTCAAAATATGAACTGGTACGAAATATTAACCAAGATTTCTAAGTCAAAATGGGCCATAATTCAGCCAAAATCCTTGATGGAGTTATGTGCTCTTGCCTATAACTGGATATGGTGATGGTAAACAAGTGTTGAAAGTTTCAAAGCTTTATCTCAAAAGACTTTGTCAAAATATGAACTGGTACGAAAAACTTAACCAAGATTTCTAAGTCGAAAGGGGCCATAATTCAGCCAAAAATCCTTGATGGAGTTATGTACTCTTGCCTATAACTGGCCATTGTGATGGTAAACAAGTGTTGAAAGTTTCAAAGCTTTATCTTAAAAGACTTTGTCAAAATATGAACTGGTACGAAAAACTTAACCATGATTTCTAAGTCAAAAGGGGCCATAATTCAGCCAAAATCCTTGATGGAGTTATGTACTCTTGCCTATAACTGGCCATGGTGATGGTAAATAAGTGTTGAAAGTTTCAAAGCTTTATCTCAAAAGACTTTGTCAAAATGTGGACTGGTACGAAAAACTGAACGAAGGTGTGACGCCGACGCCGACGCCGTGGTGAGCAGGATAGCTCTACTTATTCTTCGAATAGTCGAGCTAAAAACGGCACGGTAAAAGTTGTTTAAAATTTTAATACAGTGCGAAACATGGTCAACTTTAAGGATATACCAAGCAAATGCCATTTTTTAAACATTACTATTAGGGGTCCAATACCTTAAGTGTTAATGGATTCTGTACCAGTTCTGATACTGCATTGTTTCCTGCAAGAAACCCAAACATGAATCAGGTGGAGCACAAACATTGTCACACATTGTCTTGTGTCAAAAATCTTCAAAGAGAACATAAACCTTAACTAAGGCTCAAACTAGGGACTTCTTGATTTATAGTCTCGCTCTCTACATTATAACCATTATTATGCTGGACTTGATTGATTTTGCCTTTGCAACCAATGCAGATCATGACCAGCTTGCACATCCATGCAGTCTGATCATGATCTGCATTGTTCGCGTACAGTCAGTATCATTTTGGTAAGCACCCCTTTTAACAGTTAATGGTACTGTCCAAATTGAAAGGAGAAGAATTCTATTAGACTTGTCTTTCATTCTTATCTTTTCCAGTTTTGCCTTCACTACAGTATGACATAATTATGTAGCAATAATATATATATATATATATATATATATATATATAGTCTACTTTGGAAATAAATATGTTTAAACTAAATTGAAAGATGGACAAGTTCATTATAATAAGGGATGGGAACGAATACAGAAATCAATATTCGAATATTCGGTTTGCCATATTCTATTTGAATATTCGGCATGTTTTAATGGAATTTTTAAATTCTTATTAAGTGACTGGCATATACACCATTTATTTTATGCTCTTCAGTGAAATACTGAAATTTATCTGTGAAATAAAATTGATATTTTCACTGTTTCAAACAGTGAATTTTTTTTTTTTTTTTCACTGGTACGGAACTACATTTGAATGCGTAATGATAGGAATTATAAATGATAGGATTTCCTTGCAAAATATTCTTCAGTAAAGGTAAAAAGATGTATAAAAATAATAAAAGGATCATAGATATTTTCATTTATCACGATAGTGAAATGTAAAAACAATCAGGAACCGTAATAGAGCTATTTATTTTTTTCTACAAAGACATCCTTACGTCACGACATTATGATGTTAAGATGCGATATCTACAACTTTGGTATTGTTTTCGAAAAACAAAAATCTAAAATTTGTTACATAAAATGGCACCAAAAAAAATGAACAAAAGATAAAAAGATACCACATTTACACCTGGTGCTAACTGTTAATCCGTAACAATGACCCCTGTCTGTTATGCATTGCATTGTTAATAAGACAATTTTTGACATGCATCACATTTACACTTGTTGCAAACTGTTAATCTATTTACAACGGTAGCCCCTGCCAATTATGCATTGCATTTTTCTTGTTAATTGGACATCTTTATTAATTTGATATTTCGATAAACGAAACACGACAGAACAAACGGTTTTATTCTGAAAAATTAGCATGCCTATATTGCCCCAAATAAACTATACTTAATATATACTAATTTACGAATATTCGAATTTGATTTTCATATTCGAATATTCGGCCTATTTTCAAATATTTGAATATCCGAATATTCGTTCCCATCCCTAATAATTTATACTTTATAGAAATTTGGTAGGGTACGAGTTAAATAAATTTTCAGGTATCCAGAAGCAAAGTAGATTTTCATCCATAATTATTTAACAACCAATTATATATATTCTAAAACTGTACATACTTTTGAGACAATATCCTAGGAACTGTGCCTTGATTTCATCCCGTCCTTCAAGGAACCCCTTGCCGGTACTGGAACCTAAATGAGACAGGGAACCATCATGTACACTTGCTGTGAGAATGATTGATTCTTCCCCAGTCTGGTCAGACAATTGCTCCATCTGTAATACAATATAAAAGAAAATATGAAATAAAACTTAAACTGTGCCCATGGGATAAAGTCCAGTTAAACTTCAGAAACAATGCAATGCTTTACTACCTTCTACACAATATTCTTGGTTATCTATAAGAATATCTTGCAAAATCTCATGTTGGTAAGTTTGTCCCACTAGTCACTGTCAGAAAACTAATTTTCATGGATTTTTTAGAGAAATCATTTTTCGTCTTAAATGTGTGGGTTAGTTGATTTAATTCAAACTTAAGTTTGTGACTTCACTTTTGAGTCACATTCCTGTGAAAAGCCAGCAGAGCTAACATAAGGCATAAATAGCCTAATTTTAGCTTTGCTGACCCACTCTTTTTTATGCCTTAATGACAACGCTAAAGATGGCTGGAAAAAAGCTGCAATGGATTGTAATATTTAACTTCACAACAAGAGGGCCATGATGGCCCTATATTGCTCAGCTGAGTAGAGTTGCTTGCTTGAACAAATTTCTTAGATAAAGCTTTAAAAAACAAGAAAATTAGGAGAGTGGGTCAAGGAAAAGATTACGCAAGATTACTTTTGAAGTCTGTAAAACAAAATATTACAGGTGGTCCAAATCCTTTAAGTTTTGCTGTAGCTTAAAAAAACATGAAAGTAGGTCAGAAGGTCACAATGATGGTCACTGAAAGTCTGTTTAAAAGTTGGCATGCAAAACTATACATGCCATCTAAATTTCAAAGCTGTATCTTAAAAAACAAGAAAGTAGGTCACATTCATGGTCACTGAAAGTCAGTTTTAAGACTGGTGTGCAAAACTGTACAGTCATGTCATATGAATTTAAGGCTGTATCTTAAAAACCAAGAAAGTATGTCAGTAGGTCAAGGTTACAGTCAAGTGACCCCCTAGTTACTTGGGGTCATAAGGTAATTATAATTAAACTGTCTAGGAAATGATCAGATAATTTTTGAAGTATTTTTTCCTATATAACTCATAAAAACTATGTGACCCTCGGGACGGGGCCTCTTTTCACCCCAGGGGCATAATATGAACAATCTTGGTAAAGAACCACAAGGCAATCCTACACACCATACATCAAAGGCCTAGGTCTTGTGGTTTCAGACAAGAAGATTTTTTTTTCCCTATATAAGTCTATGTAAAACTTGGAACTCCCGGGACAGGGCCTCTTTTTACCCCAAAGGCATAATTTGAACAATCTGATAAAGGACCACTAGGCAATGCAAGATACCAAAAATCAAAAGCCTAGGCCTTGCAGTTTCAGACAAGAAGATTTTTAATAATTGTTTTCCTATATAAGTCTATGTTAAACTTAAGACCCCCGGGGTGGGGCCTCTTTTCACCCAAGGGGCATAATTTAATTAATCTTGGTAGAGAACCACAAGGCTACATACCAAACATCAAAGGCCTAGGTACTGTGGTTTCAGACAAGAAGATAATTGATTTTTTTCCTCTCTCGTTTCTGTAAAACTTGTGACCCCCTGGGCGGGGCCTCTTTTCACCCCTGGGTCATAATTTGAACAATTTTGGTAGTGAACTAAAAGGCAAAGCTACATACCAATATCAAAGGCCTAGGTCTTTTGGTTTCAGACAAGAAGAATTTTAAAGTATTTTCCTACAGGAGAGATCGTGTTTGTATACAAATCCGTTGTATTTTCTATTCTTAGAAATGATAAGACAAAGGTCGGGTGGGCAGATGCCGAGCGACCATGTTTTTTTGTAAACATGGAAGTTTTTCTAAAGTCTTAAACTTTCTAAAAACACAAATAATATTAATATTTTTTGATCAATGGAAAGGATATAAAACAAGCAATTTATTGGTTACTTTTAATTACTATTTCGAAATAAAATGGATTAATTATGAATGCTTAACTTTGTGTTTTTTCTAAAACTTTGGAGCATCGTTACGCCGCTATTAAAATCATATGTCATTTAAAATGTTTTTTCACCTTAAAAAGATATTTAAATAAGAAAATCGTAAGCATTTCAAAACTTTTTGAATTTTTAAAATCCATAAATTAGCGATAAAGTTATTAAACAAGAGGGCCAAGATGGCCCTAGGTTGCTCACCTAAGAAACACTCCATAACAGTGTAACACAGGTTTGACCTAGTGATTTCATGGAAACAAATATTCTGACCAATTTTCATTAAGATTGGACCAAAAAATTGGTCTCTTGCGATAAAACAAGCATTTTCTTAGATATGACCTAGTTTTTGACCCTAGATGACCCATGTTCAAACTTGACCTAGATTTTATCAAGGCAATCACTCTGACCAAAATTCATGAAGATCAACTGAAAAATACAGCCTCTATCACATACAGAAGTTTTTTCTTTGATTTGACCAAGTGACCTAGTTTTTGACCCAGATGACCCATATTCAAATTCGACCTAGATTTCATTAAGGCAATCAACCTGATCAAATTTCATAAAAATCAATTGAAAAAAACAGTCTCTATCGCATACACAAGATTTTTCTTTAATTTGACCTAGTGACCTAGTTTTTGACCTCAGATAACCCATATTCAAAATCGACCTAGATTTCATCAAGGCAATCACTCTGACCAAATTTCATGAAGATCAATTGAAAAATACATCCTCTATTGCATACACAATGTTTTTCTTCGATTTGACCTAGTGACCTAATTTTTGACCCCAGATGACCCATTTTCGAACTCGGCCTAGATTTTATCAAGGTAATCATTCTGGCTAAATTTCATGAAGATCAGTTGAAAAATACAGCCTCTATTGCATACACAAGTTTTTTCTTTGATTTGACCTAGTTTTTGACCCCAGATGACCCATTTTCGAACTTGGTCTAAATTTCATCAAGGTAATCATTCTGACCAAAATTCATGAAGATCAATTGAAAAATACAGCCTCTATCGCATACACAAGGTTTCTACGTGATATGACCTAGTGACCTAGTTTTTGACCCCAGATGACCCATTTTCGAACTCGGCCTAGATTTCATCAAGGATATCATTCTGACCAAAATTCATGAAGATCAATTGAAAAATACCGCCTCTATCGCATATACAAGGTTTTTCTTTGATTTGACCTAGTGACCTAGTTTTTGACCCGAGATGACCCATTTTCGAACTCGACCTTTATTTCATCAAGGCAATCATTCTGACCAAAATTCATGAAGATCAATTGAAAAATACAGCCTCTATCGTATACACAAGGTTTTTCTTTGATTTGACCTAGTGACCTAGTTTTTGACCCAAGATGACCCATTTTCGAACTCGGCCTAGATTTCATCAAGGTTATCATTCTGACCAATATTCATTAAGAAGTAGGGATGGCAACGAATATTCGAATATTCGAATATTCGTTCATGACAGGAATATTCGAATACTGTTTCACTATTCGAATATGCGTAAAAAGTATCAGCTCATAAGAAATAAATAGAAACAATGTGAAAGAAGCAGTATGTTCGTCTATCTAATTTACCAAAATTCGCTTTCTTATACGTGCGAAAATGGCTTCTGTCACTGTCATACGTGTCACTTTGTATATTAGCGTGCCGAGATTGTACATCGCTATGGTGATGACATCGCACCCTGTAGTAAATACCGCTAATTGCTTCCCTTTAGAAATTTTATTGGTCCCCAATTGATGTTAATCCGTTACAAATCGCCTTGTTTTCGGTAGGTGCGAACCGCGTGTAATTAAAAATCATCAGAAAGCACTTAAACTAATGACTCGGATTTCAATCAAAGTCGATTTAAGATGTATTTGAGTAAAGAAAAATGCCGAAAAGTGTTGAAAACAAGTCAAATGTGATGAATATTATTTTCATGTAAAACGGATCATCCTCTTGATAATAAATGCATTTCGTATGGAAAAAAATATTAGAATCTATTCAATATTCAGACAATGAGTAAAGTTAAGCAAAATATATCTTTTATTGGACTCCCCCACCCCCACAATCTTAATTTTACACCTCGTTTGATTGAAAATATTGTTCATGCTATTACGTGAATCTACTGTCAAAATGCAAGAAATGCCGCCTGTCTTTTTATAGTATTGCACGCGATCATCCGTGTGGAAAGAACCTTACTTACGGGAGGGCTACATCCATGTAAAAGTAAGTAAAACATATATAAATTATACGTAAATGAAGGCAAATAACATATATTTTATATTCAAAAAGATGAACAAGCGATAAGAACGATTAGTCAGTCTTAATCCGCCAATGTCTGAATTACTTCCAGCGTAAACGAAAGTAGAATTAATGCAGATCGCTGCTAAGGCAAGGGTACGATAAATTCATAAGATTTTGAGTTGATTTGTTGATCATTTGGTGACTGAATATTCGAATATTCGTTCGGAAGGTTGACCGAATATTCGAATACCAAAATCGCTATTCGTTGCCATCCCTATTAAGAAGAATTGAAAAATACAGCCTCTATCGCATACACAAGGTTTTTCTTTGAGTTGACCTAGTGACCTAGTTTTGACCCGAGATGACCCATTTACGAACTCGGCTTAGATTTCATCAAGGTTATCATTCTGACCAATATTCATGAAGATTAATTGAAAAATACCGCCTCTATCGCATACACAAGGTTTTTCTTTGACTTGACCTAGTGACCTAGTTTTTGACCCGAGATGACCCATTTTCGAACTCGGCCTAAATTTCATCAAAGTTATCATTCTGACCAATATTAATGAAGATTAAATGAAAAATACAGCCTCTATCGCATACACAAGGTTTTTCTTTGATTTGACCTAGTGACCTAGTTTTTGACCCCAGATGACCCATTTTCGAATTGGCCTAAATTTTATCAAAGTTATCATTCTGACCAATATTCATGAAGATTAAATGAAAAATACAGCCTCTATCGCATACACAAGGTTTTTCTTTGATTTGACCTAGTGACCTAGTTTTTGACCCGAAATGACCCATTTTCGAACTCGGCCTAGATTTCATCAAGGTTATCATTCTAACCAATATTCATGACAATTAATTGAAAAATACAGCCTCTATCGCATACACAAGCTAAATGTTGACAGACGACGGACGACAGACGACAGACACCAGACGACAGACGCCGGACATTGAGCGATCAGAAAAACTCACCTGAGCATTGTTCAGGTGAGCTAAAAATCAGCTCCCATACACAAACGATGTAAAAACATTTGTTTAGCCCACCACCAGATAAACATGTGTGGATGACGTCACGGCGATCTCTCCTTTATAAGTCTATGTAAAACTTGGGACCCACGGGACGGGGCCTTTTTCACTCCAGAGGCATAATTTGAATAAACTTTATAGAGGACCATTAGATGATGTCACATGCCAAATATTGAGGCTCTTAGCCTTGTGGTTTTGGACAAGAAGACTTTCAAAGTTTCCCCTATACAAGTCTATGTAAACCATATGACCCCAGGGCGGGGCCATAGTTGACCCTAGGGGAATAATTTGAACAACCTTGGTAGAGGACCACTAGATGATGCTTCATACCAAATATAAAAGCCTTATGACCTGTGGTTTTTAGACAAGAAGATTTTTTAAGTTCCTTTTCCGGTTACCATGGCAACTAGAGTTCTGTATGGAATTCAATTCTTTAAACAATTTTTCAAGAAGACTATCCAAGGAACATCCCTGTGAAGTTTCATCAAAATTGGCCTGGTGGTTTAGGAGGAGATGTGGATTGTGAGTGTGGACTGATAGATGGATGCCAGACAGTGAGCGATCACAATAGCTCATCCTGAGCCTTCAGCTCGGGTGAGCTAAAAACATTTCACACAACCAAAAACTACCAACAACTTAAGAACTAATAGCAGACTTTCCCGGAAGCAAAAGGCTTGTGCCTTTAGTAGTGAAACCAAAATGCCACACCAACTCCTGTGCAAAGTTCTCCTCTTACCCTAATGTCTTAAATATTTCCTTGAAAAAGACTGCAGTAAGCACTTAAAAAGTTTTCTGGATCTACTGTACTTACCAACATCTGAATTTGTGACTTGAGGACAGATTTCAGAATGGCTTTATAACCTGGAATCTCCTTCAACACATCTAGTTCTGTTGCCATGGTTACTGCAAGCTGGTGAACAACCTGTGAATAATGAAGTTTCCCCCTTCAATTTAGGAGTGAATCTGACTGTTTCTATCTATCCATGCAGTAAGATCAAGTCATCAGTCTTTGGTTGTGCCAGTCTTCAAACCATCTGACCTAAAAAAAAAATTATAACAAACTTAAGCCAGTTTTACTTAGAATCATCTTGGTTAATTCCGGCTCAAGTCAGATCTGTACAGAGAAAAATAATAAGTGTACATCTAGGCAAGTAACCTGGAAATGGAAATAGAGATATTCAAAACTTCTATGACAGTTTGTGTCAAAATTCACAGAAAGTTCAGCCATTAAGTCATAGTCATTGTATAAATTTCATTTATTATTGGAAATTTCAAAACAGCTTTATCTTCAGGAAAATATTGATATAACTAGAAAAGCGCACGTCTCCCACAACTGCCTAATCATCTGAATAGAAGTATAATATGAGTCAACCATGCACCAAGACCTCAACTGCCTATCATCTGACATGATTAAATCTTGGGGACATAAAGTAGTATATGGATTCTTTATTTCCCCCAAGACCTGAGCAATTTTCGGTAATTCAAGGGCCATAATTCCGAAGTGCCTGGGCCAATTTGGCTTGTTATCAATCTTGGCTAAGGACTTATTGGCAAACACATTTTGTTCAAGTTTGGTGAACATTGGATGAGAAATGTTCAACTAAAAGAGTATGGACAAAATTTGTGACAGACGGACTAATGGACACACACACAGGGACAGGAGTAAATCAATATGTTTTCCACCACACAGTGATGTGGGAGACATAATTATATACCTAATAGTCAATCATCTCTTACACTCTGTTTCCACACTTTTTCAATGTCATGGTTTCAAAAAACTGCTAGAGACAAATTTGTGTGACATCTCAGGTATATGACTGCAAGAAAACTTGTTTGAGCTACTGTTTCTATATTCATATAAAAATATT
This sequence comes from Mercenaria mercenaria, assembly GCF_021730395.1. Classification (NCBI taxonomy): domain Eukaryota; kingdom Metazoa; phylum Mollusca; class Bivalvia; order Venerida; family Veneridae; genus Mercenaria; species Mercenaria mercenaria. The sequence goes on from NC_069374.1 coordinate 6,309,604, forward strand.
TTCCCATATAATGCTAAACTATACAACATTTCTGAGGCCACAGCCAAAAGTAACTGAAAAATCAATGACTACATTTCTATGACTTTTTTCAGATTTTGGATCTATGTCATTCTATAGTATTGGTTCTGTTAACATGGAGCAGGGCTTTCAGTAGGTTCTGAAACTCAAGAGTCATTAACTCTTCAGCCCAAATTTTCAAGGGTCAAAATCAGATTTTCAAGAGTCAGATCAGCTTTTCAGGGGTCAAGCTATACAGTATATAAATACTGTTATTAATGCAACTCCTATAGTTTATCTAAAACAATGATATCAGTCATTACAGATGTTCTTAAGCAATTCATATTTTAGCTGTCTTAGTTTGCCCATTGCCTAAAGGTGGTGGGGTTTGGTGCTTTTCATGATTTTATTCTCGGCAAATTCTTCTAAATAAGAGCTGCTTTGGCGACAGTGATCATACTTTTCTTAAAATTTAATGCAGACTTTTTATTGGCTTTTTATTTAGATTGTACAACAAAAATCTTTTAAGAAATGATAACAATAGCACCGCCTTGCGGGTGCTGATGCTCATCTGATTTTTTTTTGTTTAATTTTTATTAATAGAAAAATTGTCCTACCCATAATTTTCTAAGTCCAAAAAGGGCCATAATTCTTGCAAAAAGCAGGATGGAGTTATGTTTCTTGATGTACATAGTCAGTTTATGATGGTGAACAACTGTTGCAAGTTTCAAAGCAATAGCTTGAATTTAAGAGAAAAGCTGACCTAAACATAAAACTTAACCAATAAATCTGATATTTTCTAAGTCCAAAAGTGGCCATAAGTCTTGCAAAAAGCAGGACAGAGTTATGTTTCTTGCTGTACATGGTCAGCTTATGATGGTGAACAAGTGTTGCAAGTTTTAAAGCAATAGCTTTGATAGTTTATGATGACCTAAACATAAAACTTAACCAAGAAAACTGATTTTCTAAGTCCAAAAGGGGCAATAATTCTTGCAAAAAGCAGGATGGAGTTATGTTTCTTGATGTACAGGGTCAGCTTATGATGGTGAACAAGTGTTGCAAGTTTCAAAGCAATAGCTTTGATAGTTTAGGAGAAAAGTTGACCTAAACATAAAACTTAACCAAGAAATCTGATATTTTCTAAGTACAAAAGGGGCCATAATGGCATAAATCTTGCAAAAAGCAGGATGGAGTTATGTTTCTTGCTGTACAGGGTCAGCTTATGATGGTGAACAAGTGTTCCAAATTTCAAAGCAATAGCTTTGATAGTTTAGGAGAAAAGCTGACCTAAACATAAAACTTAACCAGGCAACGCCGACACCGACGCCGATCAAGTGATGACAATAACTCCTCATTTTTTTCCCAAAAAATCATATCTATGAGCTAAAAATGTCCGAAAATGGCGGTCGCGAAAACGAGTGACAAATATGGAAAACAAAAGTACACATTTAAAATTCTTGATAAAATACCTGTTATAAATTTCTTTTTTTCACCATACCACTTATAATTTCTGCTTATTTAAAGCATTTTATTTGTTTTGGACCAAACAAAGCCTTGGCAAAATAAATTTGCTATTGACCGTGACGGCCCACCGGCTCATTTAATCGTATCTAGCACACAAACACGATAATCTAAGGCTGCATTGTTTATCAATAAGCTTTTACACATTGATCAATAGACACCTTTGATAATGACCGGGCGTTATTGTACTAAAAACAAACCGTGAGATGACCACGTGTCAGTCGGCGCGTGGCGTGACTGACAACTGTCAGAAGCTAATTAACATATGACGCTCCGCCTACTGCCATACTTCCACTTTTGCCAGCGAACAATATTGAATTTCACTGGGATTTTGATTGACAAGGCGCAGAATTTTCGAACTCAAGACGCATCAAAGTAAATTTCCGCGAGTCAAGCCGACACACGGGGCATATTTTATGCGGGTCAAATATGAGTTTTTCTCGATTTTCGCGGATCAAGACCTTGGGTCAACCGAATGCCCTGATGGAGTATATGTTTTGACATGATGCTGGTAACACTGGTGTTTCAAGTTTTAAGACCATAATAAATTAAAGGATTTTTTCCAGAAGAAGACTGACCTGAGGTAGAAATAATTCAGATCCCTGTTGGTCTTTTGTTGGTGAATTTTGTATAAACTGCTATTCAATTTGGTTAACAAGCCAATCTATTTCAATAATACCAAAGGGAAGCATATGCATCATTTTAAATTTTATATTTGCAGCCACGAAACTTGGTGACTTTCTTTTGGTACAGCGAAAAGCTTGTGAGGCGGAAATTTCATGTGATCATGCACTTAGTACTAGGAAATATTTTTCTTAAAGTCATCAAATCAGGGTTCTTACCAGATTTTTTGTGAGGTGGTTTTTATACCCCCGGGAAATCAAACAGGAGGTGGAACTTCAAAAGTAGGGGGTTTTGACATTTCAAACTTTATCTTAACTTGTTTTGATAATAGCTTATCCCTTGCCATTGAAGTGCATCTCAGTCCGACCCAGAGTGTTGTTTATCTAGATCTAGGACGGTATATCTGAAAATTCAAGGGATTGGTTAGATCTTATTTGATTTTATTTATTTGCATTAAGCCCACAAATTTAGCGTTGACTTGTATTTATAAAATACAATAAAACTAATATCAGAAATATTTTCTTACTTTTATTTCGGCTCTGATGCTGACTAATCAGGCATTGATAAGGATTTAGACGTAACCCTTACACCTTTCTGCCTAGTGCAAATAATGAGATATGAAATATCAGAATGTAAAATTGGTCTACCCGAGGTCTCATTACTTAGACTACATTCGGCCCATCCATCGTCTAGCCTAAATAACATGACATTTTGGGACAGCGCAATAACTTTTGACTGCCGCTAACCCATTAGAGGAATGACAACTATAAAATATCAATTCATAAAATAAGTCATCCCAGTAACAAATGAGTAACCTGACTAGCCATGGGACACCGCCTACCCTTGTTGTCTACTGAACAAGTCTGTCAGTTTTTGTTTTGTCAGGCAGACAGCAATTATTGCTTACGTAAAACCACAAAAAAAAAACACGTGTTACACTGCGTCCATATTATATCTAAAAATAGACACTTTGGAATTCCTCAAACTGTTCATTTTTTCTTCGGATTGATCCCCTTCCTGGTCGGCAATTTTGTTGTGTGAAATTACGTACATGAGCAATTTTCTGTATGTTTCAGGTCGCTATTTATATGAGAAAAACATACATATTTACATGAAGGAAGTGTCTAGGGGTACGGATCCGTACCTCTAGAATCTGATTCTAGAGGTACGGATCCGTACCTCCAGACAAGCCTGTTAGGGGTTTTCTAGGGGTACGGACCTCCTTTTTCTACAGATTTAGGGTTATTTATATCTTAAATTTTGTTGAAAATGAAATAACAAATAAGTCTTAACCAGTCTTCACTTAAAACATGGATCTAATTGGTTTACAGATACCAGCGTTCACCCGATTGTTTACCTTCTCTTTCAAAACCTAAATAACCGAGGAACTCCAAATGAATACACTGTTCCGTGCCGATTAGTTTGTTGTCAAATAAACTGTTGATAACAGCTAGATTAATGAATGAATCTATCCCTTAAATGAATTCTATTTGAAATTCGATCAGCAAATAAATAAATAAATAAATTACGCATAATAATATGCACCAATTTATTTTGTTATTTAACAAGGTATAATGATAATTGGCACGGAACTGATTGTTTAATAATCAATTAAGCGACATTAAGTAAAGAAACTGTATGTGAAAACGTCCCATGTATCTCGTAACGGCTTCCAAATGTGTGAAAAACATAGATACACTAAGGGTTAATTATCAATTAAAAATAATTTTCCCCAACATATTTAACATTATTTTGTTTAATCTTTATATCTTTTTTTCTGCCAGTTCGAATCCTCATGATTTATTTGGTGTTCCTCGGTTATTTACGTTCCGAAAGAAAATGTAACAAATCGGAT